>NW_024424453.1:21880933-22005930 GCF_017311325.1 Ursus maritimus | reverse complement strand
GAGGGAAAGAGCAGGGATTTGGAGTCAGACAGACCCAGGGCAAATCCCAGGCCCATTCCTTTTCAAGCTGTGTTGCCCCGGGCCAATCACTTCACCTCTGTGAGTTCCAGTGTCCGGCCTAGAAAATAGGCATGAAAAACTCTCCCAAAGGGTGGTGGAGGCTCTCAGCACAGTGCCGAGCATACAGCAGGTGCTTAGTAGCCAGAACACCAAGCCCAGGGGCCCAGATTGTCTTTACCTGAGCTCCACACACACAGACTGGGAGTTGATAACTAAGCCTCCCCAAGAAGTGGCTGGAAATGGCTTTGGGGGGAAAGGGAAGTTCCCAGGAAGGCACTGGTGCAGCAGTTCTAAAAAGCAAATGTTGAGGGATCTTCCCTTGCCCATGACACCCTCCCAGCTGGCTGGCCCTGGAGGAAACAATGCGGCTTCCAGGGCTTGTCCCTGGGGCCTCACATCCCTTCAGGGCTCTTCCTCCCTCCATCCAGCCCCCAGGCACCCTCACCTCTGCCTTTCCCCTTTGTCTCAAGCAAGCCGGGCCTACCCCCAGGATGCTCCCTGGGGGCATTCAGCAGTGTCCAAGCCCCCTGCAACTCCCAGGTCTGTGGGTGGTTGTGGGGTGGCGGTTTATGCTGGCCTGAAGCAGGGCCTCGAGGCAGAGCATGGATCCTGAGATGCGGAGATAGGGATGACAGGATGCCATGATTCCATCACTGGGCGTGTGTAAGGAGATACTCGCAGTCAAAGGTGACACTCCCTGGTTTCTGGTCTGGAGAAACCAGGAGTGGGGAGGGCACCTTTACCTGTGGTAGGACACACAGGGGGAGGAGCGCTGGACAGGAGAAGACTGCCAAGTTCTTAATGGTCAGTGATGTGGGAAACAGGCAAAAGAAAAAAAAATTAAATTTCCTTACTACTTACAGCCCATTGGCAAGTCCTCAAAACAGGCAGAGTGACATTCCTCTAGGAACTCAGCTGCCTCAATGTTAATACGTCACGGAGGGCAACAGGCAACCCTAGCTCAACATTATCCTGACCTCCAGGATCTTCCAAGTCTTCTTTAACATATAAAAATTCCTTTGGAAACTTCCTTTATCTCTACATGTTAGCAATCATCCCCCAAGCATATGGCCCACTGATACACATCTGAAAAGTCTCATTACTAGGGTTTTACTAGACAGTAATAAATGACTTTTCCCTGGGAAGCCTGGGTGGCCCAGTCAGGTAAGCATCTGCCTTCTGCTCAGGTTGTGATCCCAGGGTCCTGGGATGGAACCCAGCGTAGGGCTCCCTGCTCAGCGGGGAGTCTGCTTCTCCCTCTCCCTCTGCCTGCAGTTCCCTCTGCCTGTGCTCTCTCTCTCTAATAAATAAATAAAATCTTTTTTGAAAAATGACCTTTTCCTAACAATGGCTAGCCCCCTCAAGGTCCTGGAAACCTTGCTTTCAAAATTCCTTTGAGAATTATGCTATCCCTAGACCCCTCCCAACTTGAAAGTATATAATCAGTCACCCAGCACAACCTCAGTGCAGCTGTTTCTGCCCACGCGTCCCGCCCCCCGTGCTTTAATAAAACCACCTTTTTGCACCGAAGATAAGAATACTTTTTTGGCCGTCAGCTCCAAACTGCAACGTTCCCTACACCAGCTGGGAGGTCAAGAGATGTATCGGGGTTCATTTCAACTCCCGGACTCAACAGTGGCTTAGACACACAGCTGTGCTCTGTTTTGCATGTTTTTCTTCCCCCAGAAGTCCAGGTGGGCATCAAGGGCAGGCGTTGAGGCTCTACCAAGCTCTCCAGGATCCAGACAGCTCCCGCCTTTTTGCCCCAGTACATGGGACTGCCATCCTTAACACTGCCCCATGATCCAAGATGGGAGTCAGGCATTACATCTCCTTCCAGCCAGTGGACAGGAGGAAGGGGGAGAAGGAACACGGGATGTGACCCCGAGTTCAGTGAGCTTCTTCTAAGTAGTCTTCTCAAAAGTTCTCCGTGACATGTTCACATCTACTGGCCAGAACCAAGTCACATGGCCACAACCACCTGCAACAGAGGCGGGGAGATACCTTCTTTGTTGTGAAGAGTCACGTACCAGCTAAATATCAGGGATCTGCTACCATGTAAAAAGGGGAGAATAGATTCAAGGAGGCAAATTGGCAGTCCCTGCTATAATCATCACCCCAAAGATGCCCAGAACTTTCCAGGGAGAGATGTGGCTTACGAAACAATGGTTATCGACTGCAACCTTGGCCTGGGAGAGTATACAGAGTGAAAAGGTGTCTGAAGACAGAATCCTGCAGAAGGACCGTTTCAGGAGCGGGCGGCGGAGGAAGAACCTGGGGAGGAGCCGCTGAAGAGGCAGGAGGGGCGTCCGCCCAGCTAGCGGAGCGCGAGGAGCGGGTCTGGAGTGAGGGGCAGGTTCAAAGCATGAAGTGCAATGCAGACCTGGAGAAACAGGGACTTCAGAGCAGAAGCTGGATTGCACTACAAAGCGGTGACCCGAAGTGACACCAGAGGAAGCCAGCTGGAAGAGCTGGACCTGAGAATGCCTACACCGTGAGCGGGGAGGACTTTTCCAGATCTTGGTGGAGAACGAGAGGAAAAAGGTAGGACAGCAGTTGCAGATGGAAGAAAAGATTTAAAGAGGATTTTGTGGGGTGTTTTCCTCCCCCCACCAAGGATTAAAAGAGAATTGAGAGTATTTAAATGCAGATGGGAAGAAGCCAGTGGAGAAAGCAGTTACAACCTAGAGAAAGAAGAGAATAGTGCAAGAGTGAAGCCCCAGGAAGGCAGGATGGGAGAATTCCAGATTCAGTGGTTTGCTTCTAGGAAGGAGGGCACTTCTCCACTGGGGACTGGGGGGCAGGGGCAGACATAGGACAGGGGGACACGGGACACAGATGTGACAGAAAAGAATGGTTTTTTAAATAAAAGCTGAGAGTGGTTCCTTCCCCACCACCACACTCTCAGATCAGAGGGGAAAGTCATTTCTCTACTCCCCCTCCTCCTGGCAGAGACTGGTGGATAAGAGGGTAATGGGGACTTGAGGGGCTGCGGGGGTGTGCTCATTGTTCAGCTGAATATATCACGTCTTTGGCAATATAAAGGGAGGCCTGGGGTAATCTAAGTATAGGGGCAGGAGAGGGCTACGTTGCTCTGAATGAGAAGGTGGGGGGGAAGGTTGTGGTTGCTGGGCTGTGAATAAAGGCAAAACAGGGCCAGGAAGAGCTGCACGTGCGAGGGGGGCTCTAATTGCTGAAAGCTGCTGAGGGACTTTTTCTGAACAGGAAATTCCAATGTTCAATTTTAGGCTGTTTGCCTTTCTCTGCTGTAAATTCCACTGGTCCCCAGAATGATTGGTAAAATCTGCCATACCTGCAAATGCTTTGTCCGAATGGTGTGGAGACCCTCTGGGATTCCCAGAGTTGGTATAAAGATTATTTTAAAGTAAAAACATTTGAGGGGTGCCTGGGCGGCTCAGTTGGTAAAGCGTTCAACTCCTGATCTCAGCTCAGGTCTCGATCTCAGGGTCATGGTTTCAAGCCCAGCGTCGTGGGCTCCAGGCTGGGCGTGGAGCCTATATACATACATACATAAATATATACGTACATACAGTAAAAACATTTGAGTAACAGAAGAAATCTTAGCTGACTAAAGCAGAGCCTCCCAAAATACAGGGGTCCTTAATCTTCCTACGAGGGCGTCTACTGCAAAGTCAGCTGCCAAGAAGACAGACTGCCCATTCCCAATGTCATCAGTAACCTCCCAAACTCTCCCTTCGAAGCTCTAAAAACCCCTCTTTTGTTAAGTTGATGTATATAAACCTTTACTTCAGGCTATTCTGTGTTTTTCCTATTACTGGGAGCTCCACTTGCGTGTGTGAAAATGAACCTTGTCTTTTCTCCTGTTAAGTTGCAGGCCCCCAAGCACCGGACACAAGCTGGAAGAGGAAGGGTTTTCCTCCCAGTGGTGGTTTTATGTGGGCAGGCAGGAGGGCCCCTGAGGCAGGCACTCAGGACCAGAGCGATCTGAGGATATGAGCCCCAGGAATGTGCACCGACTCTTCGGGAGACTGTGGGGAGGGAGTTAAGCTGAACCTGGATCTCCTTTGGACACTTGAGAAGTGAAAGAGCCCCCTCTGAGCAGCGGGGACAAAGTCACCCACTGAGTGAGGGGTGCAGGACTGGAGCCCGCAGAGAGGTCTGCAAAGAGCTGCTGTGGCACTTCGGGGAAAGAAGTCCTGGTGGCATTGAGGAGCCAGCTGAGTTTTAGTCCACGAGGTTCTGTCCTGCCAGCGTGAGACTGTAAGATGTTCTCCAGCAGCTCTAGGCCACGAGGGGGCGGGCAAAGAGGAGCAGACAACTGGATTCCTTAGGAACTGGGGCACTTGGGGGCTGGATAAGATAGCTTGACAGAGGGGCGAGGAGGTTGAAGTGACCACAAGAGGGTGGAAAGCTTGGCATGAAGAGCAGGGGAGCCTGGAGGAGTTGGCAGGGAGAAGCCTAATTCACACAAAGGCTTCCAGATCTCATGAGGAGGCACAGTGAGATGAGGGAGAGTCAGACGGACAAGGATTGTGTCTAGAGTGCACAACGTGTGGTTTTAAGATTTGAATGGCCAGGGCCTAGGGGCTCTGTGATGGAGAGGTCTGGACTGTAGCTGTGGGAACCAGTAGCTCAGGGAGAAGGTGGTTGAAGATTCTGGAAACATGGCTGTCTAGGGTCTTAGAGGCTAGGGCACGGGCTGGGTCAGCTCTGTAGGTACTGGAGTACCCAGGATGAGGAGGAAGGCCATGAGAGGGAAGTGCCTGGGAGGGTAACACAAGTCAGCTCTGAGCAGGGAAGAGGGTGTATGGTTATATGGCAGAACCCCCAAGGGAGAAGAGGATTTCATGCCAGCTGGTTTGGGAGTGGCATGGGGAAGAGGGAGCCCTGGGCAATAAGGCACGAAGGGGGAGGTGTCACCAGCATTGAGCAGTGTGCCGGGGGCCAGATGAGTGAAGGCAGATGCTGGAGGATGCCTTTGGTTAGAGGGTGAGGGACGAAGGGTTTCTTTTCCCGATGAAACAAGGGTTTGCAAAGGCTCATTTGGAGGGACTGCTTCCTTCTCCCTGCTGTGTAACTGCCTCGCTGCTCTGTCCGTCTGAGGACAGACATAGCTAGGGATCACTACGGTCTTCCCTGGGGAACTCTGAAGGGGCCTCCCAGTCCTCAACACAGTTTTTCCGGGAAGTCGCCGCCAGTGGATTAGATCATGGGGGGACACACTACAGGCCACCAGGCCAAATCCGACCCACTGCCTGCTTCTGTAAATGAGGTCTTATTAGAACACAGCCTCCCCATTCATTTATTTATTGTGTGTGACTGCTTTCATGCTACCAGGGCAGAATGGCGTAGTTGTAACAGAGATGGTACAGCCCAGAAAGCCCAAACTATTTGCTATTGGGCCCCATACAAAAAATGTGGCTCAATTAGAGTCTAGGTGAGATATTGAATACACTTGCTCTCCCTGGATCTTGCTCTCCCTGCTCAAGACTAACTACATTCTTTATATTTTTCCCTGTTTTTTTTTCCTTTTTCAATGTTGAAACATTGGGAGTTGTAATAAATTGCAAAAAGTGCACTACTTTTCAGTGTACAGCCAATGAATTTTTACACATTAATATACTCATGCAGCCACCACCCAGACCATGATAAAGGGTATATCCAGCCCCCAGAAGGTTCCTTTGTGCCCCTTCTCAGTTGCCGTCTCTACCCCGAGGTGACCTCTCCTGTGACCCCTATAACTGTTAGTTTCACCTGTTCTTAAAGTTCGTCTGAACAGAATGATGCAGCAGGTAGCCTTTGTGCCTGACTTCTTTAATTCGGCGTGTGTCTGTGAGATCCATCCACGTTGCTGCACGCTTCAGTACTTTCTTCCTCTGTACTGCTGCGTAACATTCCATTAGACGGCTAGCCACAGGTTTGGGAGGCTCTGTGTTCTTTTTTTGTTTGTTTTGTTTTTTACCTACAGAAATTTTTTCTTCCAAATTTTTATTTAAATTCTAGTTAGTTAACATATAGTGTATATTGGTTTCAGGAGAATTTAGTGATTGATCACTTACAACATATGATGCTCATCCCAAGTGCCCTCCATAATCCCCCTCCCCCACCTAGCCCATCCCCCACCGCCTCCCACTGTCAAGCCTCAGTTCTCTACAGTTAAGAGCATCTTATGGCTTGTTTCTCACTCTCCTTTTTTTCCTTTTCCCCCTTCCCATATGTTCATCTGTTTTCTTTCTTAAATTGCACAACTGAATGAAATCATATGGTTTTTTTCCTTCTCTGATTGACTTATTTTGTTTAGCATAATACACTCTAGCTCCACCCACGTTGCTGCAAACGGCAAGATTTCATTCTTTTTGATGGCTGAGTAATATTCCACTGTATACACATGCCACGTCTTCCTTATCCATTTGTCAGTCGATGGACACAGGCTCTTTCCATAGTTTGGCTATTGTTGATAATGCTGCTATAAACATTGGGGTGCATGTGCCCCTTCAAATCTGTATTTTTGTATCTCTGGGTAAATATCTAGTGATGTAATGGCTGGGTCATAGGGTAGCTCTATTTTTAACTTTTTGAGGAATCTCCATACTGTTCTCCAGAGTGGCTGCACCGGGTTGCATTCCCACCAACAGTGCAAGAGGGCTCCCCTTTCTCCACAGCCTCGCCAACACCTGTCGTCTCTTGTGTTGTTAATTTTAACCAACCTCACCACAGTTTTTTAAATCCATTCTTCTATTGATGCACAGTTGTCTTTTTTTCAGTTTGGGGCCATAATGGAAAAGGTTGTGATGAACATTCATATATATGTCTTTTGCCAGATATATGCATTCATTTCTCTTGAGTATAGGCCTAGGAATGGAATTTCTGGATCATGGAGTGGGTGCTCATCTTTAGTAAATATTCCCAGACAGTTTTCCAAAATCGAATCAGTTTGTACCAATCTACAGACTGCATTTAAATAGCATGAAAGCCTTAGCTATTGGAGTGATGGCTCCTAAGCGTGAACTTCCGGGTGTTAATTAGTAAATAAGGGAAATGCCAGACCCGAAAGTCCTGGAAATCGCAGTATGAAGGCGGTCATGCCCCACTGGTGCAAATATGGATCCACTGGATGTCATTAATGCCACACAAAATGGACAGTGCTCTCTGGGCCACCAGAACCTGGGGGATCCAGGCCTGGGCTGGGGCTCACAGGCCACTTCAGAATGATGTCTTTCAGTGCTCGGCTCACACTAACCATACTCCTAGGAGACTGATGTACCCCTCTCCCAAAAGGGGGTGTATTCACAGCACTGGGATCCAGATTTCCAGTCAGGAAAGTTCTGAATGTGTCAATATGCTAAGATGGTAAGGTCTAAGCTGTTTTGGATCCATGGGCCCTGAACCAGAACGTCCTAAAACAGTCTCGTACTCCAGGGCTAAGATCTCTCTCTAATAGCAGGACTACCCCAAACCCCTCTATCCAGGGACACTGCTCCTTGGACAGTAACATAGTTTTCTCTCTGAGCCCCAGGATTGCTCTGCTGCCTGCTTCTTGAGGTGGGTTCATGCCTGAATTAGGGGTAGTCTCTCTGTACTACCTGCTGAGCCAGGAGCCATGCCCTGCAGATTTCACTCATCGGATCTTAAAGTTCGGAGCCCTTGCTATTGTACTTGCCTTAAAGTTTGGCTTACGACAGACTGAGTGTCAATGCCCCTTGGAATATGTGAGTCCAGTGGGAAAAATAGACACACAAGTCATGAGCTTAGGAGACCTTACTGGATCAGAATTCGGATTTGGTAAAAACGAAGTGTTTGAACTCACTCAGAGTACATAAAGCAGAAGGCAAGTTAACCTTGGGGAACGCATCAAAGTTTTAGGGCAGAGGGAACAGAGTAGCAGGATCTAGAAAGAAACATGTACTTTTTGGGGCACGTGGGTGGCTCAGTCGGTTAAGCATCTGCCTTCAGCTCAGGTCATGATCCCGGAGTCCTGGAATTGAGTCCTCCCTCGGGCTCCCTGCTCAACAGAGAGTCTGCCTCTCCCATTCCATCTGCCTCTCCCCCTGCTTGTGCTCTCGCTCTCATTCGCTCTTTCTCAAATAAACAAATAAAATCTTTAAAAAAGAAGAAAAACACGTACTTTTTGAAAGTAAGAACATACTCCTCAATCCTGCCAGCACGTGATACTATTCAGCAGATCTGAATATTTATTTCCGAAGGCTTTGTGCTATTCGTATTGCTCCCTAGAAGAGCTTCCCGATGCATTCGGTACCAGCAGGACTTTGGACCAGATTCTGAGCTTCTGACTGTCTATCTGGCCACATCCGTCTCAGAGAGGGCTTTGAGGGAATCTCTTGGATTCTGCTTCTGCACGACCGGGGAGCAACATTTACCTGCACGTCCTGCAGCCAGTGTGAGATGTGTGACTGCAGAAATGAGAGTGCCGGCTAGTGAAGGAGATGGAAATTTAGGGGTGGTACCCAACTTTGTGTGGAGAACGAAGACGAGACTATCTGAGGCCAGTGGCCATGACTGCCTCATCTTCACTCTCTGTTGCAATGTTTGGCTCTGTCAGGTGCTCAAGAAGCATTTGTTGAATGGATGTATGGGTGGGGGGGTGAGGGGATGAGGGGATGGATGAGTAGATGGATGGATGGATAGTGGATGGATGGGGAGTAGGGTGAGGTTTCCGTCACCTGTTTCCCAACATCGTTAGGTTTGCTGCCCTCCCCTTCTCTTGTGGCCCAAGCCAGCAGGACCCCTCTAAGAAAACACAGAGGTCTTTTACTTAACCTCTCAAACTTCAGGGATAGTAATACAGATTTCTCTTTCAAACCTGAGGCTTATGTTTGTGTAACAAAAATATTGTACATGTACAAAAATATTGTAATATATGTGAACATAAAAAACTTCTATTATATTTAAGTGGCCTCTACAAAAACACAATACATAGAGTACTATTCAAAAAAAAAAAAAAAACCTACCATCTTAATGGCATTTAAAACATTTTAGATTAGCAGTAATGTGCCTTATATAATTAATTCACAAAAAAATATTTTCAGGATCTTCCTTCTCTAAAATTTCCCAAAAAATAAAAATAAAAAGCGGGGGTGGGAGGATTCCTGTACATCCACTTGCCTTGCTGCAAACACTGTGCATCTAAGAAGCACTGTTTTTCATCTCCACACAAATATTCAAAGCCTTTCTGACATGATGATCTGGGTCCCTAAGTCATGACCGGAGTGACTCACCATTCGTCCTGCCTCCATTATAATGGCTCCCGAGTGTGGAAAAAGGACCCAGATGTCCAACCACATAGACCAGCATTTTCGACTAGAGAAATGCAAAGCTGGGGAGGAATTCCTGTACCTGCCCCATCTACTTCACAGGGTTTCTGGGAGAATCCCTGAAAAAAATAAATGAGAGTCTCTTTGTAACTTTCCAGGCTCTGTGTAGCTTCATGCAATTCATATTATACGTATTAGAAGAGGCTCACCCTTCCAGGGAGTCTCTTATAGGTCAGATCGTGTCACTCACCTGTTCAGAAGGCTCTGGCACCTCCTCTCACGCGGCACATGAAAGCAAGCCCTACGCACAGCCCGCAGAGCCGTCTGCGGTCCAGCCCCGCCAACTCTCCGAGCTCAGCTCTTACCATTCTTTGTCTACCAAGGGATTCCACTTGCCAAACTCGATCTCACCCCGGACCTTTGGACTTGGCCTTCCCTCTGCCTGCAGTGCTCTTCCTTCTGATATACCCACTTCTTCAGTTCTCCATGAAATGTTTCCTCTGCACAGAGAAGCTTCCTCACCAACCCTATCTAAAATGCCATCCATGGGGGCTCAGTCGGTGGAGCGCATGGCTCCTGATCTCGAAGTTGTGAGTTTGAGCCTCACACTGGGTGTAGAGATAACTTTTAAAAAATCTTTTAAAATACCATCCACCTCCTGTTCTATTCCCTCGCCCTGGTTTCTTTTTCTTCATGGCAACAATTTATCTATTTATTTGTTTTCTGTCTCTTCAGCTAGGAGGGAACACCCACAAAGGCAGGGAATTGTCTGCCATGTGTCTGCATGGCACTAGCACATTAGTACGTGTTCAGTCAGAATGGCTCAAATTAACAAGTCGGGAAACAACAGATGTTGGCGAGGATGTGGAGAAAGGGGAACCCTCTTACACTGCGGTAGGAATGCAAGCTGGTGCAGCCACTCTGGAAAACAGTATAGAGGTTCCTCAAAAAGTTAAAAATAGGGACGCCTGGGTGGCTCAGGCGGGTGGGTGTCTGCCTTCAGCTCGGGTGATGGTCTCAGGGTCCTGGGATTGAGCCCCGCATCGGGCTCCCTGCTTAGTGGGGAGCCTGCTTCTCCCTCTCCCCTGCCTGCCACTCCCCCTGCTTGCGCGCTTTCTCTCTGTCAAATAGATAAATAAAATCTTAAAAAAAAAAAAAAGAGTTAAAAATAGAGCTACCCTGCGACTTGCAATTGCGCTACTAAGTATTTACCCAAAGGATACAAACAGTGATCCGAAGGGGGACCTGCACTCCAGTGTTTATAGCAGCAATGTCCACAATAGCCAAACTATGGAAAGAGCCCAGATGTCTTTTGATAGATGAATGGATAAAGCAGATATGGTATATATATACAATGGAATACTACTCAGCCATCAAAAAGTGAAATCTTACCATTTGCAATGATGTAGATGGAAATAGAGGGTATTATGCTAAGTGAAATAAGTCAATCAGAGAAAGACAATTATCATATGATTTCACTCATATGTGGAATTTAAGAAACAAAACAGAGAATCATAGGGGAATGGAGGGAAAAATAAAATAAGACGAAATCAGAGAGGGAGACAAATTGTAAGAGACTCTTAACTCTAGGAAACAAACTGAGGGATGCTGGAGGGGAGGTGGGGGGAATGGGGTAGCTGGGTGATGGGCATTATGGAAGACACGTGATGTAATGAGCACCGGCTGTTATATTCAACTGATGAATCACTGAACTCTACCTCTGAAACTAATAATACACTAAATGTTAATTAATTGAATTTAAATTTTAAAAAAAGAAATCAAAAGAAAAAAGAAGAAAAGAACATTAGCAGGTGTTTGTATTAGTTATCTATGGCTGTATACACAAAGGTAGCGGCTTGAAACAGCACACATTTGGGGCGCCTGGGTGGCTCAGTGGTTAAGCATCTGCCTTCGGCTCAGGGCGTGATCCCAGCGTTCTGGGATCGAGCCCCACATCAGACTCCTCCGCTGGGGGCCTGCTTCTTCCTCTCCCACTCCCCCTGCTTGTGTTCCCTCTCTCGCTGGCTGTCTCTATCTCTGTCAAATGAATAAATAAAATCTTTAAAAAAAAAAACAGCACACAGTTGTTATCTCAGAGTTTGTGTGACTCAAGAATCCGGGCATGGCTTAGCTGAGTCCTCTGCATCAGGTTTCTCATGAGGCTGCAATTAAGCAGTTGGCTAGGGTTAGAGTCTTACCTGAAGATCCGATTGAGGAAGAATCTACCTCCAAGTTCATATGGTTGCTGGGAAGATTCAGTTCCTTGAGGCTGTTGGACTTAGGGTCTCATTTCCTTTCTGGTCTCTTGGCTAGAGTCTGTCCTCAGTTGCTTGCCAATAGGTCTCTCCATAGCTTGGCCCACAATGCGGCACCTTGCTTCATCAAAACCAGCAAGGGCAAGAGTCAGTTAACAAAACAGAAGTTACATTTTATGTAATGTAATCACAGAAGTGTCATCTTATCACCTTTGCCGTGTTGGCTAAAAGCAACTCCCAGGTCCTGCTCACATTCAAAGTGAGGGGGTTACACAAGGGTTTGAATACTGGAAGCTATTTTAGAGTCTATCTGCCACATTACTTGCTCAATACACTTTATCTTAGCCAAAAGGCTGAGAAGAGATTATTACTTGTTCAATAAACACTGAATATTTTTAATCCAACATCCAAAGTTGATACTGGGGAAGGAACGCTGTAAGATTCAAGATTCTTGCAATTTATTTCTTGCACAATGTAGAACTTCTGTGAAATTTACTTATTCTTTTCCCAACTTCCCTATGATGTTCTGTGACCAGCCTGGTCTGCCTGTCTGCACGAACTGCCTCAGGTTTTGAGGATTCACCTAAGAGAAGAGACCCACACACAACCCCAACCCTTCAAGAATCTACAATCTGAAGATCACCCTTCATCGAGCATATTCCTGCTCCATGAGGAGTAGGTGAGTTGCATCCTTACGTATTGCAAGCTGGAAGTGGTGCTCCGGAATGGGCACTTTGCATTTATGAGGTCTTGCTGCTAGCCAAGTTAATAATGCGTCTAATAAAAAGAAAGAAAGAAATACATTGTTCAGTCAGGTAGATATTATTAATATGATTCCGTTTTAAAAGGGCCATTACTTCAGAGTCTTGATGTCTGGGATGCTGTTAAAGAAGATTTTTTTTTAAAGAGTCACCATGACAACAGAGAGAGCCCCACTTCCCCTGAATTGATTACAGATTTGTCCATGTAGGGGATTGGAACACACCCAGCTTATTGGGAATTCTTTTCTGTCTCCTTTGGCAAAAGCCCTGGCTTATCGTCCAGAGTGAGCAGGAGTCCCGAACCCATCGATATTCACTGATGAGGTCGTCGCCGTTCATTAACAGAGACTTGATCAGCAGACATTTATTGATCACCAGGCATGTGCAAGGCACTCTGCAGGATCCAGAGACATTGCTGTCTGACGAACCGACATGTCTACTGAGTGACAAGTTCCAGCCCCTCGAGGCAGCAGGAGCCATGTAGGGTGAGCTGTGGGTGGTACAGATCCTGCTCAAGGACCTGGGACCTGCCTGAAGGACACTGGTGAAGAATTGTGATGTCATGATGTGCACACTGGACAATTCTGACCTTTGAGGGGGTTCTTGGTCTGTGGGGTAGGGTTGCATGGATGAGAGGCCTAAGACAGTGGGTGAAAACCTATCCTGGGCCTTAATTTTATACAAACTCAAACACCAAATTGCTGGGTCACCTTGGGCATGGCACTGGACCTCTCTAGCCATTACTTTTGTCCCTTACATGAAATAGGATTACGTTTCTTCCTGCTGAACCCAAAGTGATAACGTTGTGCTCTGTTCCTTGTTTGACCATACGTCTCCCCCAGACAGGCCTTTGAAACTGCTCAGGCAGTGATGATTCAGTGACGCCCAACACAGTGCTGGTCACTGGGCACAGGGCATATCCTAGCACTCAATAAATGAATGAGTGAGAATTGGAGCCTTCTTGTAACCACTCCATTCTTGGCCCACACCTCCATGCTGCCATTATGCTGGCCTGTCGCTTTTTCAAAGGGACTTTGGTTGGTACACCTTTGGTTCCCCAGGACAGCAGAGAGCACCCCAGTTGTTCCAGGCCTGATTCCCACCCCACCGCAACCTATGGCTCAACTCAACTTTTCTGCTTTGGGTCATTTTGCAACCCAGGTAGGGTCCAAAGGAATGGGCTAGGGTGTTAAAGCCATGTCTGATGGATAGGGAGAAGGGGGCAGAGGAGGGACAAGTCAGGGTTGTTTCACTTCTTGCTCCCTATAAAATGTGTGAGAATATGTTGCGTGTTCTGGGCAGTGAGGGAACAGCTCCATACTCAATTAGCAAAATGAACAAACAAAAAATGGAAGGGGACAAATAAAAAGCAAATAGTAAAATGGTAGCATCAAACCCAACCAAATTATTAATCTTATTAAATGAAAATAGTTTAAATACTTCAAATAAAAGGCAGATTGTCAGATTGAATAAAAAAGCAACTTACAGGGGTGCCTGGGTGGCTCAGTCAGTTAGGCATCTGCCTTCAGCTCAGGTCAAGATCCAGGGATGTCCAGGGATGGAGCCCCGTGTCGGGCTCCCTGCTCAGCAGGGGAGTCTGCTTCTCCCTCTCCCTCTGCCCCTCCTCCCCACTTGTGTGCTCTCTCTCTCTCTCACACACACACACTCTCTCTCAAATAAATAAAATAACATCTTTTTTTAAAAAAAAGCAACATACTACTTTATGATGCTTACCAAAAAACTACTTTAAATATAAAGACATCAATAGGCTAAAGGAAAACGGATAGAAAAGGACGTATCATACTAACCAAAAGAAAGCCGGAGTGGCTGTGTTAGTATCATATGAAGTATATTTTAGATCAAAGAATATTTGAAGGGATAGTGAAGGTTTTTTCACAATGATAAAGGGACGACCTATCAGTTACACATAACAACCCAAAACATGTAGGTGTCTACTAACAGCTTAAACATACATGAGGCAAAAATTAATAGAACCGAAAGAAGAAGCAAACAAATATGTAATTATGGTAGTTGTCAACCCGTCATTCAATTATTGATAGAACAAATAGAAAATCAGTGAGGATTGGAAAAGTTGAAAAACATTATTAACCAGCTTGATTTAATTCATATTTATATGACACTCTACACAGCAACAGCAGGATGTACATTCTTTTTCAGAACATTATCAAGTTAAACTATATTATAGGCCATAAATAAGTCTCAATACATTTTAAAAGAATCAAATCGTACAAAGCATGTTCTCGGACTACAATGGAGTAAAATTAAAAATAAATAACAGAGGGGCGCCCGGGTGACGCAGTCGTTAAGCGTCTGCCTTCAGCTCAGGGCTTGATCCCGGCATTCTGGGATCGAGCCCCACATCAGGCTCCTCTGCTATGAGCCTGCTTCTTCCTCTCCTACTCCCCCTGCTTGTGTTCCCTCTCACTGGCTGTCTCTATCTCTGTCAAATAAATAAATAAAATCTTAAAAAAAAATAAAAAATAAAAATAAATAATAAATAGAGCTGGAAAATCCCCACATATGCATAAGCTACACAGACTATTAAATAACTCAGGGCTCAAAGAGCAATAAGAAAGTATTTTGAACTAAATGTAAATGAAAGCAATATATCAGAATTTGTGAGATGCAGTTAAAGCAATGATTAAAAAGGAAATTTATATAGCACAAAAGCCTATATTAGAAAACGAGGAAGATCTGAAATCAATGACCTAAAATTTTACCTTAAGTAATCAGGGAGGGAAAAAGAGGGAAAACAAATAGAAGAAAGTAAATAATAAGTATAAGAGCAGAAATGAATGAAATAGAAAACAAAAAACCAACAGAGAAAACCAATGAAATCATGCTCAATAAAATTTATAAACTCTAGCAGAGAGAAGAGACAGATAAAATACACAGACTATCAATAACAGAAATGAGAGAGGAGAAATCACTATAGATTCTACAGATATTAAAAAGATAAGGGAATATTGTGAACAACTTTAGGCTAATATGTTTGACAACTTAGATGAAATTGACAATTACTTCAAAGACACAAACTACCAAATCTCACTGGAAAAGAAATAGATATTTTGGACAGTCACATCTATTTATGAAACCAAATTCATGGTTTAAAAATTCCCATAAAGGAAACTCCAGGTCTAGATGGCTTTCGTGGTGATATCTACCAAATACTTAAGGAAAGAGTAACACCTGTTCTATACAAAATTTCCCAGAAACTAAAATAGAAATGGACACTTTGTAACTCATTCTATGAAGCAAATATTGCCCTGACATCAGAAGCAGAAAATTACTTTACAAGAAAACTATACATTAATATCACTTATGATCATAGATGGAAACATTTTAAACAAAATTTTAGCAAGTCAAATGCCACAATGTATTAAAAGGATAATGTATCTTGACCAAGTGGAATTTATCCCAGGAATCCAAGGCTGGCTTAACATTTAAAAATAATGAGTATAATACACCATATTAACAGAGATAGGAGAAAAAATTGTTTGGTCATCTCAGTAGATGGATAAAAAGCATCTGACAGAATCCAACACTATTACTGATAAAAACGCAGCAGACTAGAAATAGAAAGGAGCATCTTCACCCTGGTAAAAAGGACCTATGAAAAGCCCACGGCTAACATCATACCCAATGGTGAAAGACTCAAAGGCCCTTCAAAATCATAAACATTCTCACCACTCTTGGTTAGCATTTTACTAGAAGTTTAAACTGATACAGTAAGAACAAGAGATAAAAGGCATCCAGTTGGAACGGAAGAACTCTTTATTCACACATGACATAATCATCTCCATAGAAAATCTTAAAGGGATCTACTAAAAGCTACTAGAACTAATAAATGAGGTGAGCAAGTTTGCAGGATACAAGAGCAATATAAAAAAATCGATTGTATTTATACCTACTATCAATGAACAATTGGACATTTTAAAAACAACACCATTTATAACAGCATCAAAAATATGGAACTATTGGGGGTAAATTCAGCAAAAAGTGTGTAAGACCTGTACAGTGAAAACAATAAAACATGTAAGAGAAAGTAAGGAAGACCTAAACAAAAAGAAATATACGGTGTACGTGTTTCAGAAGACTTACTATTACTAAGTTCTCTAACCTCCTCAAAGTGATCTATAGATTTGATGCAATCCCAACCAAATTCCCGCCAAGTGTTTTGTAGAAATTCACAAGCTGATTCTAAAATTTATGTGGAAATGGAAAAGACCTAAAACAAAACAATTCTGAAAAAGAAGAACAAAATCAGAGGATTGTGCTACCTGGTATTACAACTTATTATAAAGCTACTATAGTCCAGACCATGTGGTATTGCCATAAAGATAGATACACAGATTATGGAACAGAGTAGAGAGGTCACAAATAGATAAGCATGTATAAAGCAACTGATTTTCAACAAAGGTGCCCAGGCAAATCAAAAGTGAAAGGATTATGTTTACACATGAAGACAAAACAATTGGAAATCATATGCAAAAACTTGAACCTCCAACCTGACCTCACACTCATTCTAAAATTAATTTGAAGTGGATCATAGACCTAAGTGTAAGTGTTAAACTTCTGAAGAAGTTAGGAGAAAATCCTACTGGCATTGGGTTTGGCAAAGATTTCTTAAAGAAAACACAAAAATCAAGAACTGTAGAAGTAAAAAATCAACAAATTAAGCTTCATCAAACTTAAAAATGTTTGCTTTTCAAAAAACATTGTTATGAAAATTAAAATGCAGACTATATGGGATGCCTGGGTGGCTCAGTCCTTAGGCATCTGCCTTCGGCTCAGGGCATGATCCCAGAGTCCTGGGATTGAGCCCCACATCGGGCTCCTCTGCTGGGAGCCTGCTTCTTCCTCCCCCACTCCCCCTGCTTGTGTTCCCTCTCTCGCTGGCTGTCTCTCTGTCAGATAAATAAATAAATAATCTTTTTTAAAAAATGCAAACAATAGGCTGGGAGAAAATATTTGCAAAATGTATGTCTGACAAACACTTGTGTCTAAAATATATAAAGAACACTCATGACTCAGTAATAAGACAAAAAACCCAATTAAATAGTTAAAAGGTTTGAACAGACACTTCACCAAGGAAGATCTACAGATGGCAAATAAGCACATCAAGAGGTGCTCAACATCATTAAACAGTGGAGAAATGCAAATTTAAACCACGGTGAGATACTACTACACACCCCCCAAAATGGCTAAAATTTAAAGTACTGACCATATGTATCAAGTGTTGGTAAGGATGTGGAGCAACAGGAATTGTCATACACTGCTGGAGAGAATGTAAAATGATATGGGCACCCTAGGGAGTAACTTGGCAGCTTCTTAAAGGGTTAAACATAGGGGTACCTGGCTGGCTCAGTCAGCAGAGCACAGGGCTCTTGTCCTCGGGGTTGTAAGTTCAAGTCCCACTTTGGAGGCAGAGATTACTTTAAAAAGAAATTAAACATAAGCCTACCATATGACCCAGCCATGCCATGTCTAGATAGTTACCTAAAAGCAATGAAAACCTGAGCCTACTAATGCAAGTACCAATACTTGTACACAAATGTTCATAGCAGGTTTATTTGTAACAGCCCAAGCTGGGAACTACCCAAATGTCCATCAACAGGTGAATTGATAAACTGTGGTATATCTTTAAAAAGGAATAATAACCAACAAGAAAAAGAACAAAGTTTTAATACACACATTAGCATGGGTGAATGTCAAAACAATGATGCCAAGTAAGTGAAAACAGCCAGCAACAAAACGAAAAGCATGCATTCTGTGTGATTTCATTTACATAAAATTCTAGGAAATGCAAAGTACTCTCTAGTGATAGAAAGCAGATCTGTGGTTTGGACTATGGCAGTGATGGGAAGAACCAAAGTGGGCAAACTGGGGGAATATTTAAACAGGGTATGACTAACGGGAAAGGTAGATGTCGGGGATGAGGGAGAGAGGACGTCTCCCAGTCTCTAGTTTTCAGAGTAGGGAAGGTGGCCAAGTGCTATTCCCTAAGATAGGAAACCCCAGGTTGGACTTCAGACAAAGTGTTCAGTTTTAACATGGTGGAGTTCACGGAGGTTCAGGTGGAATCGCTGAGCAAGTAATTGGATGTTCATGTCTGTTGCTCAACAGAGAGGCCTGGGCTGCAGGCCAAGGGTCTCAGAACCCCAGTCAACTCGGTCAGTGTTAAAAAATATAAGTAACCCGAGTACGCTGAGAGTATGGGTGACCCCAGCTGGCTTTGGAATGCAATTTCCAAAAAAATTCAAACTGACTAGAAGATAAATTTGTACAGCTCTTTTCTGAATAGTACTGAGATGTTTCGTTTTCTTTTCATTCAGTGGTTTAAAATATATATATGGAGGAAAGAAAACAACTTAGTTCAGTGAAAAGGACCCTGAAATGTTCAGGATGCCCCGGATCTCCCCTTTTCTCACTGTGATTGATTTTGGACAAGCCAGCTGTTCTCTGTCCCCTGTTTTCTCTGGCACAGAATTCTGCATTGGCAATGACTTTCTTTTGGCATTTTTAAAAATTTGAGCAAGAGAGTGGCGGCAGGGGGAGGGGAGGGCAGAGGAGGAGGGAGGGGGAGAGAATCTCCGTCAGAGCACAGAGCCTGAGGTAGGGCTCGGTCTCACAACACCGAGATCACAACCCTGAGCCAAAACCAAGCCTCAGTGAACCGACTGAGCCACCCAGGCGCCCCTCCTTCGGCATTTTAAAGCTGTTTTCTAGTTTCCATCTTTTCGGTCTCTGGTCCTAACTGGAAGTCTGGGTGTTACGTGGTCCCACCTCTCTCATGAACATGAACCCCTTGAAAGTGCAGAAAGCTCCACTAGGTTCCCACTTTCTCTTGTCCCGTTTCTGAATGGCTTCTAACTGAGAGGGAGGGACCCTTGATCCATTCCTCCATTCGTCCAATTTTTATCAAGTATGTGCCAGGAACTATGGCAGGTGAAATAGATTGCCAGAATCTTTGTTGTGCCTTTATGATTTCTAAATGAGATTCGTGTGAGTTCATCTAGTGCTTGTTAGTTTCTTTTTTCTTAGAAACCTCTTTCGGTTGAGCTCGGAGGTTAGAGGACAAAAATGAATATTTAGATCTATGATTCAGCAAATTACTTCAGTTCTTTGTGATCCTTTTTGGCTCTAGGTCAGGTTCAGAGCCATCTCTTATTTTTATTTAATGTGGTTATTTTGTGTTCTGTTCTTCCAGATTTGCCTTTCTAATTAAATCTCACCCTGATAGATGGTAAAATGAATTTGCCCTCCCTGGTTGCTCTCAGGAGGGGAAGGGGCTTCTATAATAAGCTTGCGGCAGCGAGAAAGCATTGCAGCTTGTAAAATGAATCATGTATACATAAGTAATAGAGAACAGACCACCCTGAAGCTGAGAGGCTCTCATTGCATTTTTTAAAATATGCGAGTGTCAGGGAGAGTACAACATTTTTGCAAGAACCTCTGAAATGACCTTTCGCCTTTTGTAAGGTATTTAGCTCCTGAGGCCGGGTGCTGTCAGCAGTGAGGTGGCAGATTGCATGGGACTATCTTCTCTCTTGATAGCTTAGCTTCATATGTTGTACTATATTAATCGACAGAAATTTATGATGGGGAATTTTTATTTTCATGTTTATTTTTGTGTACTGTGTATTTTTCCAAGTTTCTACAGTGAATGGGCACTCCTTTAATAATCAGAGAACCGAACCCCATGGTAAATGGAATTTAAAGGTAATATTTGTAAGCTAGATGCGGTGGTGGGTGCAAAAGAAATATTTTGTGTGGACGTATAATTCTGTTGTAAGGCAGGATTGCAGGCAGCAGACCTTTGGAACTTAGAACCTGGTACAAATAAATCACCCCATCCCCTCCTCTAAAGGACTCCCCGGCATTGTTATGTTTCCTCAGTTTCCGTCCTAGACTGCTTGTCTTCCCTTGTAGTGAAGTTCCCTTAAGGGTGAGGCAGTAGCCCATTGTTTCTCTGAGTCTACAGTGCAAGACAAAGAAGGCTGTACAAATATTTGTTCCATTTTTGCTTAATGAATTGAAACTGAATTGAAGATGGGCAGCTGCTCCTCGCTGCTCTTGGTCTGGGCAGTGATTGCTTGTGTGAAATGGCAGCAAATGTCGCCAGAATATTCATTCAGCAAATGGCAGCTGCCTACCAGAATATTCATAACTCGGGTGAGCCTGGGACTGTTTTTATAAGATGGATGGGTTCAGCTTTCATTGCATTTTGATAGTTTCCCTAGGGGGCCAAGATGTGTGTGGAAAGGACAAAGGAACAGGCTGGGAAAAGACGGGGAGACCAAGGTTGTGAACGGACGGCGCTGCACGTTTTCATTTCCGTTTTACCATCTTTGATGGGCATCACTTGCTCCTCTCTCCGATGAAGAACGATGATGAGGGTTCCTATTTTGTAGGAAGCAATGTGGCAGGCCCTGTGCTGTGGGCTGCTCCTACTCGGGACTCTCTTGCTTGCAAGCGACAGAAAAACCAATTCTATTTTGTCTGGGGGCTGTAGGGAATTTACTGGACAATGTACTTGAAAAAAATCCAGGTCGTGGTTTCAGGCAAGCCAGAAAGCGGCCTATCTCTCGATTCTGCTTCCCTCTTTGTTGCTACAGTCTCTGGCGTAGCCTCCCCAGGTGCCGGCCAGATGACCACTGGGGAGGCATCCTGCCTTGTCAACAACCACAAAGGAAAGAGGTCGAACGGGGATAATGGTCTTGAGATACTTCCCCGTATATTTTTTCCCACAGGAATCTTTTCTTTTCCTTTCCTTATAGCCGCTTCTTCCTTACAGCTCAGCCGTGGGGTGTTATTGTCCTCGAAGCAGGACAGCACGGGTATTACTCGGAACTAAAGTCCATAGGGAGGAGGAAGGGGATACCTCCTCCAGAATGGGAGGCGGCATAGAAACCCTCAGGGAATAGGCAATGTGAGGAAAGAGAGGGAGAGGATGAGTCTAGGGAGAGTATGATGCCCCAGTTCCCTGAGGGGCCTGAGGCCACCTCTATGCCAAGCCTTGACCTAGGAAGGGATATAGTACAACAGAAATCCCAGCAGGTTAAGGAGAAAGCTGAAAGCAGAGAGAGCCTGTGCCCACTTCCTGTTTGGGACTCTGCCCCAGAATGCCATGTGCCAACACAGGAGGGCTGTGGCAAAGTGAAGAGGTGGTGCGGCATATTTAATGGGAAATGGCTTCCAATGGGTTCCCTGAGTCACCTTTAGTCCCTCTGTGACAGAGAAGGGATCCAGGAGTACCCACATGTTTCCTGTGGGAGATGAGAAGTTAGCTGACAGAGGAAACCAATCTACCTCGGGGTCACAGCAGCTGGGAGAACAGGATGGACAGGTGACCCACTCCTGCTGATGAGAGTAGACCCAAGTCCTGGTAGAATGGTTGACAAAGAGAAGCTATTTCTCTGCTGGATTTGTTGCTCTGAGGTTTTGAGTCTGGATCTTCTGGGGTGTCACGTGGAAGGAAGCAAAGCTGAGTGACGGAGAATCTCTGGATTCTTCAGTCTCTGGAACGAAATCCAGACCTGAGCAGACATGCCAAGGCTTTTCATTTGCATAAGTCAACCAATTGTTTTGTTTGTTTGTTTAAGGAAGTGGGAATTGCATTGTCCGTCATTCACAGCCTAAAGTGCTCTAACCCTTGTAAGTTAGAGGGAGGCAGCCCCAGCAAAGGGTGGAGCCTGGAATCAGTGGGAGGACCGTCAGAAGGAGGAGTGCTGTGCGGGATGGATAGACTGAGAACCCGGGCGAGAGAGTCAGGGGTGATGCTACAGGCACAGTGAAAAGATTTTGTTGTGAGAGATACACATCCCCGGTTTCATGACTGGAAGGGGTTGTGTGTCAGTCAGGGCAGGAAGGAGCTCGGGAGGGCAAGGCATCACGGGAATGAGGTGAGAGGGGCAGGCTAGCAGGGTTTGAGGCACCTTGAGCCTTCAGGGGAGGAAGGCATCCGAGGTGACTGCGGGAATGATGAGGCCACATGGGTAGATGGGGTTGGGAGCTGGGAGCAGAAGACTTTGGTGCGGGAAGTTCTAAGCAGTTCTAAGCAGAAAACCAGAGAGCAGGCAGAAACATGAGTTAAATATCTGGGTGTCCTGTAGTGTAGGGGCCATTAATACACGAGTGAAAGAAGAGGCCAAGTGATGAGCTCCTCCAGAACATGCTTCTCGAAGGTGAAGAGTAGTTAAACACTTAGCAGGGTCTATTTTGTTCAAGGCCAGTTGTGCTAGGGCACACAGGTGTCACTGACACCAAAAGCCTGACAGTCCGCAGTTGGCGAAATCATCTCCCACAGAGAAATCATGTAGGAATTCCCCCCAGCTGGAACCCAACATCGGAAAGAAATGACCCACAAATGCTGTCTCACATCAAGTTCATCCGCACGCCTCGCGGCTGACTAACAGCACAGAACACAAGCGCCGGGTGAATCTTCAGTGGCCCGCTCCTAGCAAGCCTTGGGGTCGGGGTTGGCAAGGGGTGAGGGAGAGGCCTTGGGGCCCGCGACCTGCCCAGGGCGCCTGCAGGCCATCCCGAGACCCAGCAGCAGCAGGTCTACAGTTGGCACACAGGGCCGGATGTGGTCGGTGCCGGAAGAGAAACGTGAGGAAGGCTGAACGAGGGCGGGGGCACGGTGGCAAGAATCGTGACAGTTTGGGTCCACGCGTCAGCAGTCCCCGGCGGTGGAGGACCCCAAACACGCGTGCCCATCCCAGCACCGGGACCCGGAGGGCGCCTGGCCGGGCACACGGCCCAATGACACCCTCACTGGGACCCGGAACCTGGGTCGGGTCCGTGTACCCTGGCCTAGGCGCGCGATTGCGTAGTCCTGATCCCAAGTCCGGCTTTGTGAGGCGCGCGGCGACCCTGCGCGCCTGTGGCCGCGGTCCCAGTGCTCTCAGGATTCCCGTGACCGTGGCTTAGGCACGCCGGAAACTCAGCGGGCTGGCCTGTCTCTGGGGACTGTTTGGCTTCCCGCGGTCAGCTTTCTCCCCGCAAACCCTTCCGCGCCCTTCTCCCGGGCGGGACCGCCCCGCATCGCCGCCTCCGGGGCGGAGCTCGAGGGCGCCCGGCGCGGGGCGGGGCCAGCAGGGGGCGCTGCGGCATGCCTTGCAGCCCCGCGGTCGGTGCGCGCCGCCCTCGCCTCCCCCAGCACCGGGCTGAGCAGGCGGCCAGCGCCGAACCGGGCGCGCAGCAGCGGAGCCGGGCCGGGACCATGGACGGTGAGTGGGAGCGGGCCCGCGTCGGGCTGGTAGCCGTTGCGGGTGAGCGGTGTGGAGGCTCGAGGCGGACAGGCGTCACGGGGTCTGGGGTTGAAAGCCCGAGGGGGTCCTCGGGACGCAGCGAGGCCGGGACGATGGGGCAGTCTCGGGTGGGAGAGTAGTGCTGGGGGCTGGGGCTTCTGAATCCTGCGCCTGAGTTCCCGCCTCCATTCTCGCTCCCTCCCCAAACCCTCAAACCCCAGCCCCCGACTCACGCTTTCTCCCCCAAGCCACCCCGCTCTCCGCCCCGCCGCCCCCTGTCTCCAAGCCTCAGTACTCTCTAACACTGCCGAAGATTCCGGCGCCCTCTCCCGCGCCCTCGCCCCCACCTCCCGGCGGGCGCCTCCCCCAGCCCCGCTGCCTCTGGCTTCTCCACCTCCAGCCCCGCGCCTCTCCTGCCCCGCCTTCCTCCACCGCGTCCCCGCCCCTCCAACCCGCTCCCGCCGGGCCCCCGCACTCCTGCGCCTAATTCCACCCCGAACTCGAGCTCCCAGGATCCGGGATCCCGTGGCACTTCCGAACCTGCTGGTCTCCAGGTGGAAAGGCGGCGGCAACTTCGCGGCCTTTCTCGGGAGTGGGGCTGGCTTCCCCCGCAGCTGCCTGCGCCGCGCGCCTGCGGGGGTCCGGGGACCCCGTCGAGGGGCCGCTGCGCGCGCGGTCTGTCATGCCTGGGTGCTCAGGTTAGGGCTGCGTGGTTCAGACCCCACGGCATTACTGTTGCTCCTCTGTCGCGATCTGAAGAAGCCGGCTTTGTCACACACAAAAATGGAATTGGCTTAGAGCAGGTTGCCTGCGTTGTGGCAGCAGCGGTCTTTCAAGTTGTACCTGTGGATGGTTAAAGGATTAGCGGCGCAGGAGGATGTGGAGCCATATTTTCCCGCTCCGCTGGGCGTTCAGCGAGGCTCTCACCGCCTGGGTGGCCAGTGCCTTCCCGGGAAGGCAAGGATGCTTTGTAGGCTTTCAAAAAGTATAATCAGGAGAGATGTGGAATTAGATGCGTGCGAATGGGGAAGCGTGAGGTGGATGGCCACGGGGCCCCAAGAGGGCTTCACAACTTGGGGACATTGGTTGCTGTTTGCGGAGGGCCGCCGACTGAACCCGAGTTTTGCAAAGCAGACCGTCCCCAGCCCAGCCTTACAAACGTGACGTGACTGCAAACGGGGCTTGGCAACAGCCCCTTCTCCTTAGAGGTGTTGGTGCTCAGTCTGGACATCTGTGGGAAGAGAGTTTAAAGCAGATGGTTTGAAAAGCCTCGTGATCCCTAGAGAGAGGTGGAGATGTATTGGTTACAGCCTGGAAGCCAGTGGCTGAATCTGCCCCATCCCCTTTCCTGGCTTTCATTAAGTCTTGGCTTAAATTAATTGCCTATTTCAGAGGAAGGACATGTAGGGGATACTTCTCTTTCAGGGATTAGCTCCTGGCCAGCCCACCCTCACTCGTGCTTGAGAGGCTACTTTGGGCCACTAGGGACAGGATGGGCCACTTGGCCTCTGAAGCACAACACCCTGAGCATTTGTGAAACTGAAGGATCAGTAACCTTTTTTTCCCTATTGATTGGCCCGAATAGTAATTAGCTCAATATTCTTTCAGGTTTGAAGAGTGAATTAATAAGTAACTAGCCCAAGGTCACATGGGGGCTCAATGGGTGCCCTCTGAGTGCCCACAGATTGCTGCGGCCATCTGCTTGGTCCTCACCATACTGCTGGGTGAGGAGTTGTTGGTTGTCAGATACCCCACAAGCCAGGAGGGCCTCAGCACCCAGCCTGGCACCCTCAAAGTGATAGGTACTCGGTGTTTATCTAGGAAAGAAATGGATCCCCGTCTTGAATCTAGTCTGAGTCCATAACTTGGGTTTTTCCATTGTGTTGCACTGTCTTCAAAATATTATCCTTCATCAATTTTTTAACAGTATGTAATGTCACTGGACAGAAACTTTTTTTTTTTTTTGAGAAAAACTCATTTTCCTGTTTATTTGGGGCAGAGAGCTCAGTTTATGGGTCAGGCTCTCATAGCTGTGTCTCTAACCTCCGTGGGGACTCCATAATTTCCCTGAAGGAAATCAGTTGTCGTCATCCTAGAATTGGGGTGAGGAAGCGATGGGCACTCTGGGGAGCTAAGGCTGTTGGCTGAGGGAATGAGTCCTGCACAGCCCCCCACCTCAGGCATCCCTCATCCCTGTCTGTGATAGGAAGAAGCACGCAGGGAGACCGAGTGCCATTTGTGGAGCCCTGCTGGCTGCTTCATATGCCGCCATCTTCAGTCCAGTGGCTGCTGTCCACTCCAGAGAACTTTCCCGTGGAGAGAGGGGTGTACAGCTTCTTATACATTTCTGGCAATATGGTTTGCAGCTCTGGAGTGGGAGAGGGAGGCTGGTGTTTTAGGAGGATGTTTCTGTCTGTTGGAGGTGGCTATGACCCACTGACAGATTGAGCAAAGTCCGGCTTTTCTGCCTCTGTGAAAGGCCAGCCCTGGAGAACACAGCCAGAGGCTGAGGGAGTGGGCATGCCTCGTGCCACCTTTTTCCAGGAATCTGGGAAGGGCTGGCATTCAGAATGGTACTTGGATGTGGGAACCTGCACTGCCCACGGGTTCAGGGTTGTCATGGCCTTATCTTTCTTACACAGGCTGTCTCTGTCTCCGGGTCTGGCTCTTACCCAGAATTCCTGCAGCTGGTGAAAATCTGTTTTCTAGAAGAGGTTTAATTAATGCCTGCAGTTTGTGAGTGAGACAGAGAGGCAGAGACTGGGGGGGGGGTGCCTGCTATCTCAAGGTGGGTAGGAAAAAGGATGGAAGACTATCCAGGATTCTGGGAAAACAAAAGGGGTAGACTTCAGCCCCACGATTTGCCCTGGGTCAAGGCTTTTGGTTGGTGGATAAGGACCTGTGCCCACATTCTGGTGCAGGGGTAACCACTAGGAGCAGAGTCACTGAGATAGGAAGGAGAGCCCCACAGTAACCTGAAATATGGTTTGCTGGGCTCGCTGTTCTGGTTTCTAGGAGGACTTGAAGAACAACTGAGAGCTGGGCTTAGCAAAGTGGGAGAGTTCAGAGCTCTTTTAAATTTTTCAGGGAGGGTTGTACTCCTTTGGATATGGCTTGAGGGACCCTGGTCTGGGGTCTGACCCTGGGGAGTCACCTCACACCTGAGATGCTGAGGGGAGAGCACAGGGGAGCAGAAAAGGAGAAGCAGCTGGCAGAGTCTGTGTGCCCACACTTAGGATTGAAGAAGAGGCAACAGCTGCCTTCTGGTAGGATGGCATGCCTTTTGACAGAAGCAGCCTTCTGGGGACCCTTCTTGAACCGGCTGGGCAGCCTGACAGATAGATTAGGGCCCACTGAAGCCCCTCAACCTTGCAGAACCTGCAGGGCAGCCACGAGGAGGCACCTGTGAAGTAGGAATGAATCGCAGAGTCTGCCCTGAGTTCAAAAGGCAGGAGGGTCAGGGTTATCTGATCGAGCCCCAGACTCCAGCCTGGGAGCCTCCACGTCCAGAACTAGCAGGCTGCTCTCTGAACGTTCTTGGGCCTCTGTTGGGGAAACCCCTGGTTTTTGGAAAGGAACGGCTCAGTCAGTAATGAAGAGAGGACAGTCCCAGGAGCACGGAGGAAGATCAACGATTAAAAAGATAAAATGATTGAAAAATGAACTTGGAGGGACCTTGCGGAGTAGTTCCTACACCCAGGAGGCAGCCTTTGCCTCGTGCTCTTGGCTGGCTCATCCGCATACCCTCCCTCCCTTGCCTTGCCCCCCCCCCCTCCGTCCCCAGTCTCATCCTTCCACTCTGTGCACAGCAGTGGAGCCGCCTCTGTGCTGGTTCCCTGGGGTGGAAGGGAATTTGGGGAACTCAAACATCTGTAGGAACTTGAAAATTCTGTTTCTATTTGCCCAGTCACTTCCCCAACGTACACATTCATGTTTCCATATTATGGGTCTTCCTTTTGTCATGTGCTTACCCCTGTGTGCCTCTGTGTATAACTGATTTCCTTAGAGAGAGCTGTAATCGATAGCATGGAAACCAGAGCTTTAAGAAACTAACGTGAAAATTATTGCACCTGGTTTTGACACCCCCTTCCCTTCCTCTCTGTTCATTTGTGGTTAGAGTCGTAATTTACACCAAATTTACAAATAGTTTGAATACTATCTGACCTACCCGGCAATTAGAAGGAGACATGTGTCTTTCCAGCTAACAAAACCACAGCTTACTTTCCTAGACCTGCCTCATTCTTGGATCTGGTACCCAACATTAGGCCTTCGGAGATGCAGCCTTATCATTTTGAGCTTTTAAATTATAAACTAAAATGAAGCTCTAGCTTGCTCATTTTGTCATCTAATATAAAAGAATCTGAAGTCAGAATAAAACACGTACTGCCTTGTTAACTCTGTGCTTCTCAAATGAAAGAAGCAGGTGGATCAAGGGGGAAGAACGTTATTATAGTAGAAATGTCTGGAAGCTCAAAAATAATAATGGAGGGACACAGTCTTACAAAAAATAAATTATTGAGTTTTGAACATTGTTATTAAAATGTGCAGCAATATAAATAGGAACTTCCATAGAAGTGTAGGCAAGTATAGAGTTTTGGTGAATATAGACTGATGAGTGTAGTAATTTTTGTTGGTCATTTCGTCAAAATATATTAATATGATCATACATTATGCTTATGTAGGACCTTACCATATAAACGGGCAGCTGAGTCCATGATCTCGTTCAGTTCTTCCAGCAAGTTTGGGATCTTAGAGATGGGGACAGGGGACCACCCGGGATTTCAAAGGCTTCTAGAACTCAGAACTCTTGAGCGGGGAAATGCTGTCTAAACCTAGATATTCCTGCTACAGTTGCTGGATAGTCAAATGTGGCTACATAGTTATTTGAAAATTATAGGTAGTCCTGCTTAGGGGTAAAAGTAGGCTTTCTTTAAAATGTTCTGCAGGTCAAACAGACAAAAACTGTATGATTAACACCACCAGAAACCACCTGGAAGGATTTCTTAGGGTTTGTGGATTTCAGAGGTTCTCTGCTGATGACTTCCTAATACTAGAGTACCTGAGTTTGTATATTCAGCATAGGATGGTAGTGAAGAGTGTCGACTCTGAAGCCAGGCTAGCTTTGAATCCTGGATCTGTCATTACTGGTCTTGTACACTTGGACAAGTTACTTAACCTCTCTGTGCCTCAGTTTCTTCATCTGTAAAATTGAGCTGAGGAGGAGGAGGAGGAGGAAAATTGAGATGTTATTATTGTAAGGCTGAAGTGAGATACCATGATGAGGACTTAGAACGGTGCCCAGCACATGGTATGCTTTAAAAATGTCAGCTGTTATTACTATTTATTCATTCCCTAAAAATATGTTTTTGGTGTCAACCAGCTGCACTGAGTTGATAGATACAGGAGAATGTCCCTCTGGAACAGAGGGCTCTTTACCTAAGTTCACAGCGAAGGACATGAAGGGTGGTACAGATGTTTCCCGGGCATTCACCTGGCTCTTGGCCACCTGTTGTGATCATGAGAGCCTAGGGCAGTCCTGTAAAGGGTTGACCGTGGCAGGAGGGGGGGCGGATGCTCTTCAGCGGGTGCACACTGGTGTGACTTGGCCTTGCCAGCTGTTTAAGGCAGGCACTCAGTTGATTGGTCTGCGGCTGACACATGCTGGTTGTTAATGTTTTCACGGTAACTCTTGGCGTCAGGTTGTTTGTGGGAAGTGTGATAAGAGACCGTAAACTCAGTGTTTACTCACCTGGTTTGCCAGCACTGTGCCTGGTCCTGGTGGACAGCATACTGCCCTGGCCACTGCCTTGGACTAGAAGCCCTAGAAGCCTGCAGTACCAGAAGGGACCCAGTTCTGAGTGAGGACTGGCACAGCTGCTCCCAAGGGTGGGTAGGGGGACTTGCCAGAGGCAGAAGGCCAGACTCCCGTGCTTCCCGTGTCTGCCATAGCCAGAACCTTCTGGACCTGGAACATCTCTGGGGAACTGTGTTGGTAGGCTTGGGTTAATAACCGGTTCTGGAGAAGGGAGGTCCTCACTTGCTCTGTGTGTCTTACAAAGAAACTCCCACTGGAAGCCTGCCGACTAGCCCCTGCCATCAGGGCCTGGTGAGGGGCTCTAGCCGTGGGCTGTGGACTAGAGAGCCTGGGATTGCTGCCTCAGGAACGTGAGCGCCTCTCTGCCTTGTGTGAGTGTGATTGGTGTGCCCTTGGCTCTAGGCGGGAGCACTTATATTAATAAGTTGGCAGGCAGACTGGAAACCTGATAGCGGTGTTAATGAGGAGCCTGCTTATTTCTATTCATTTTTAAACTACTGGAATTTGAAGTAAATGAGGTTTTGTTGTATTTTTGGGTTTGTTTTTTTTTTTTAATACTTGCCCCACACTTGGAAGATAAAGACAGGGCAATAATGTCATTCATTTTTTAAAAACCATTTATTTGTATGTAGGCAGAGCTGAGTTAAACAGAGTGTTCTAAGTTTTCTGGTCTTGGTTGCCTCTTGATTTCCCAGATAGGGTCATCTCTCGTCGCCAATGTGTCTGTCTCCATCACAGTTCCTAATGGAAACACAGACCTGGAAATCAAAGCTTAGATGTTTCTGGTTGAAGGTCATGGCATAGGCAGTTGATTTTGTTTTGGCTGTGTCTTCAAGGTGAAAAATTACTGTGTCTTTTTTGAGAAAGAAGGTGTGTTTCCGGAGATGACTAACATCAGCAGGCAGGAAGATGCCAGCAAGGCTGCTTCGTTCTTGGTTCATCTCATTTACAGCAGTTCTAAGTTAGTGGCATATGATTTTTTATTTTCTCCTCTTGTGCATCTTGCTTTAGTGATGGCTGATTATCTTGGAACAGCTGCATTAATTGATGGTGTTTAACAACTCAACGTACAGTAAGTAATTGCAGTTGGCTTGGCTGAGCATAGCTCGTTCTTTTCACTTGCTTTTGAGCTTGAGGAGTGTTTTCTCTGTGTGCTGAATGCCAGAAAGGGAGTTGGGAACTCCTTGCCCCAGTGCCCGCCCGCCACTCAGTGCTCACACTCCCCCGGGACACTGTGTGCCATGACAGCATCTGTTCCTGCTGCGTGGGGGTTGTCTGCTTATGGGCCTGTCTCCCCGGCTTGCCCGGGAGCTCCTGGAGGCCAGGGGGCCACATGCAGCTTGTCTCTGGCTCTTCATCCCTTAGCACAAGGACTGGCAAGAAATATGCCTCAGTGAAGGCTGGGTGAATGAATGCATGGGTGGCTGCAAAGCAGTCAGGTTGGCTTCTGACTGCAAGGAACAGAACGCCCTACTTCAGTGGGTTAAGCAAATAATGGTTTCTGTTTCTCATGTAACAAGATGTCCGAAGGTAGGTGGTTGCTAGCATTAGTTTCAGCAGCTGATGTCTGTCTGGACTGATACTTCTGTTCTTTTCTTGGCCTGTCCTTCATGATGGCAAGATGACTGCGGCAGGAAGGAGGCGCCAGCAACATCTGTACCTTTTGTCAGGAAAGCAGACATTTTATCTTATTTTATTTTATTTTATTTATTTTTTATATAATTTTTTAGAAGATTTTATTCATTTATTTGAGAGAACAAGGGAGAGCAGGAGCGGGGAGGAGAGGGAGAAGCAGGCTCCCCACTGAGCAGGGAGCAGGATGCAGGGCTTGATCCCAGGACCCCGGGATTATGACCTGAGCCAAAGGCAGATGCTTAGCCGACTAAGTCACCCAGGCGCCCCTGGAAAGCAGACATTTTCCCCAAAACACCTAGCAGACCACTCCCAGTCTAAAGGGCCATGTGAGTATCTGGCAGGACACAATCCTGCCAATAGTTAGGTAGGCTCACTGCTAAACAGACAACGCAAATAGCCTTAATGACCCAATTATGGTAGACGTTTACTTTTTGCTCACACAAAATCCAAAATGGCTGTTCCTGATTTGTGGGGAGTTCTCCTCCAAGAGGTCACTAAGGGACCCAGGCTCTTAAGACTGCCATGGTTGTTTACATCAATCAGAAGAGAAAGGAGCATGGAGGATTGGTGTGTGGGAGAATTTTATGGGCCAGGCTTGGAGGTGGTGAGTTAATTCTACTGACATTTCCATTGGCGGGGGGGGGGGGGGGGGTGATGCTCAGACACATGGCCACACCTCCTGCAAGAGAGGCTGGGGAACGTGGTCCAGTGCCTAGGAGGAAGAGGATTTGGGTTTCATGATTAGCTGGCAATCTCTGCCACACTGTCTCCCCCACTCCCCCCCCCCCCCCCCCCCCCCCGCCAAAATCATAATTCTCTTAGCAAGGAAGAAGGAATGACTATTGTGGGACAAGTGGGGGTGTCTGTCTTACAAGGAGATACTGTACTAAAAAGGCTCTAGCCAAAAATAGTCTTTTATTTCCAGATCATCTGTCTTAAATCCGTGCTTCTGTTCCTACCTTTGGGAACTGGGCCAGCAGGACAATAGCAGGTCCTCATTATCCCTCTTTCTTGACCAGGGCATGTTCTTAGCAGCTTTATGGGAATGAGTCATAATTGATCCCCCTCAGCAGTTGAAGATTACCCCCAGAAGAAAGGGCCCTCAGCACCCCTAGGCCAGAGGAGCTCTGAGCCTGTGAGAGCCCCTGGCCTGTGAGCCTGTCACGTGCCCCCACTCACCAAGCCTTCCAAAGTTTTTCTTCCTCTTCAGCCCCCACCCAGCCCACATCCGGAAGGGAGGAGAGGATGCAGGGAAGAGTGACCTCTGCTTCCCACTCCAATGATTGGAGAAATATTTTTCCCAACCACTTCCTGCTATTTTTTCTCAGTCAACATTAATGAATGATCCGTTGATCTAATGGGTTTTAGTGTTCATTTTCCATTTGTTGTAGGTTTCTGCAACAGCTGCCTCTCCATCCACAACATCTTTCTTGGTACCCTTCTTTCCTCCCTCCCTTCCTTTCTTCCCACACACACCTGCTGAGCACCTGCGGTTACCCTGCTCGGGGTCCACCTAGCCCTGGGGGTGGATAGGCAGGGAGGCTGACGTGAGCCTGTGTGTTGATGAGTATTATGGGAAGGCTGTGGTTGCCCACGTTGCCCACTATTGGGGGGGGCTCACCTCGTGTTGGGTGTCAGGGAGAGCTTCCAGGAGGAGCTGGCTTTCGAGCTGAATTTAAGGATGAGCAGGAGATGGGACACCTGGGTGGCTCCGTTGGTTAAGCATCTACCTTCGGCTCAGGTCATGATCCCAGCGTCCTGAGATTGAGTCCTGGATTGGGCTCCTTGCTCAAGAGCCTGCCTCTCCCTCTGCCTGCCGCTCCCCCTGCTTGTGCACATGCTCTTACTTTCTCTCTCTCTCTCTGACAGATAAATAAATCTTTTTTTTTTTTTTTAAAGATTTTATTTATTTATTCGACAGAGATAGAGACAGCCAGCGAGAGAGGGAACACAAGCAGGGGGAGTGGGAGAGGAAGCAGCAGGCTCACAGCAGAGGAGCCTGATGTGGGGCTCGATCCCATAATGCCGGGATCACGCCCTGAGCCGAAGGCAGCCGCCCAACCGCTGTGCCACCCAGGCGCCCCCAGATAAATAAATCTTAAAAAAAAACAAAAACAAAAGGATGAGCAGGAATTGACCATGTCAAGAAGGCACTTGGGCCAAGAGAGTGAAATGGGCACAGAACACTGAGTTATGAGAAGGGGCACATGGGGCTTCAGGGGGAACGGTGAGCGGGTCCAGACTTGGGGTAGGGTAGTGTGGTCATTCGCTCGTTTAACACAGCCGTGAACAAGGCAGATAAGGTCCTCGCCCCAAGCGAGCTCGGGATCTGGGCCGTTAAGAGGCAATGAGGCTATCAGGGAGGGTGGGCAGGAATCTGAGGGGGGCTTGGCTGCCCTCCCAGCCTCTGCCCTGCAGGGTTTGCTGTTGGAGGCTGAATAGGATATGGGCGCATTACTGGTGCTATCACCTCTCCTGCCCCGTCCCTCTGTTTCCGATTCTTGTCTGGGCCTTTGCCCGGGCATTACTCAGGCTGTAAAAATAGAGGCTGGCACCAAATCACTAGCATGTAGTCGGTGAGGAAAGTTGAAACTGTCATTACATACCAAGATAGGTGCCAACTAGGTTTTTGATGAAGCACTTTCTTGGAGCCCCGAGGATGAGGTTCAAAAGTTGGTTTACAATTCTTTTTTTTTTTCCTTTCAACTCAAACCTGGCCTGGCTGTGCCTATTGCCCACCCCATGAGCACCTTAAAATCCACCAAGTGAGGTTTGGCCTTGCCCTGGGCTGGCCTGCTGGGGAGAGGCCAGGTCCTCTCTGTGGGCCTGGTGCTGCCACGCATTCCATGAGGGGTTTCCAAAATGCGGGGTTTCCGTCCAGGCGAGGAAGATGTAAACACATTTCCCAGGAAGGGACCTGCTCTCAACTGCCCGCAGGTTTGCTCAGCTCCCCGAGGGAATGGGGCTGTGCCAGGGTTTAGCAGAGCTGTCAGCTGCCTTCACGGTGATGAATGGCCCCAGGGTGGTTTCCTTCTGTCTCGGTCCCCAGCCCTGTTTGTTAAAGTGGAATTGACAGTGCTGGGGGTGGGGTGCAGAGAGGAACCTTCATGCTAGTCTAAGCCCATGGCTGAATGGATGGCACTTTGTTTCCAGGTAAGGAAATTTCAATCCATAGAAGGAAACTCAGACCAGTCCCCTGGTGTTTACTGAGTGCCTTCTTGGTGCTAAGGGCTGTAGGAAATGTGCATAATAACAAAATGGGAAAAGGAGGATCCTTACAACCTGTGATTTGATTTATAAGAAATACAGATTTGTTCCTCCCTGTTTCTTGACACAGACCCCCTACAACCTTTTGAATTTCCTGTGATGGGACCAATGGATGTCTTTTGTTATGTTAATGAGGTGATGTTTTTCAGAGCCCCCAGGTAACCTGAGGATGCGGGCTGGTTGCCAGGAGAACCAGTCAGGCCTTTAGAAGGTTGGAACTCTCAGTCCCATCAGCAGACCTCCAGGGAGGGGAGAGGAGTTGGAGGTCGAATCCGTTGTCAATGGCCAACGATTTAATCAGTAGTGCCTCTGTAATGAAGCCTCCATGAAAACACAGAAGGATGGATTGGAAGGGTTTCCAGGGCAAACCCGTGGTGATGCTGCAGACTGGCACCCCGTGAGAGGACATAAAAGCTAGGTGACCTTTCCCGCATGCGTGTCTTGCCCTGTGCACCTCTTCCAGCTGGCTATTCCTGCATTCTATCCTTTTATAATAAACCACTGATCTAGTAAGTAAAATGTTTCTCTGAGTTCCATGGGCCACCTCACAAATTAATTGAACCCAAGAGGGGGGCGTTGGAACCTCCAGTCTGCCAGTTGGTCAGAAGCACCGGAGACAAGCTGGATTTGCTATTGGCCTCTGAAGTGGTGGGGGTTGGGCGGGGCAGTTGTGTGGGACTGAGCCCTTAACCTGTGCAATCTGATGCTATCTCCAGGTAGGGGGGTGGGATTGAGTTGAATTGTGAGACACCCAGCCGTTGTCAGAGAACTGCCGGGTGGTGTGGGGCAAAAACCCATACACACTTTGGAATTAGGTACAGAAGCCTTAATATGCTAAATGCTTTCCAGAGAGTACCTGATCCCTTCCACAACCGCATGAAGTGGGTGATTTCACATGCCCCGAGAATATAAGCTCCACGAGGGAAGAATTTTGGGCTGATTTGGTCACTACCGATCCCCAGCTTCTAGGACTGTGCTTGGCATCTAGCAGATGCTCAGGACATATTTGTTGAATGAATAATCGAATCACCATTTACAGGTGAGGAAACTGGCTCAGAGACATTAAGTAACCCGCCTGCAGTGCTGCTGCTGGGAAGTGGCGGAAGAAAAGGCCTGGATCTCAGTGCCAGGAAGCACCATGAGCTGTGACTTGGGGTCCCCGCCCCATTGCCCTTGAAATGTGGCTGACTTCCAGGATAGCGCTGGAGGTAGGCCCGCAGCCTGTCTGGCTGACATTCTCACCAAATGCAGCAGAAGCTTGGCAAAAGCTAGCATTTGTATAGCGATGAGCCCCAAGCCCCCCGATGTCAAGGCCCACAAGGTTGTCTGCCTTCTTGGATGCCGGGGCCTTGCTGTAAACTCGAGGGTGGGATGAATATGCAGGAGTGTATCCGTCAGCAGCTCAAGAGGGTGATGTTTCTGTGTTGACGCTTTCATCCTGTCGTGCATGTGTTCAGGAACCTTCCGTGGCTCCTTCCTCCTGCAGGAACCTAGTCTGGCCCCAGTCACTCTCCACCCTGTTCACTGATGAGTGACTGTGTTGTAAAACCTGTCATCAGTCAACAGTGGAAGGTGGGGTGGACTTGGCCTCTGCCTGTGCACCTCTGTATACATGGTTTATCCTCTCTGAAATGCCAGCTCACATCAGGCGTGCCCACTGATATCCTCCCTGCCCTTGTAGCTCTTAACAGTTTCTGCCTCTTCCTTGAAGCCCCCGCTGACCAGCTAGCATGCTGGCCCCTCCCTTAGCCCCTGCGGCCTCCGCCTGTCTATGCCTGTCTATGCCTGTCTATGCAGTGCATTTCCTAATGGTGTTCCCGGAGTCCTGGTTTCTGTGTCTGTGATGGGACTTCTGCTGAGTGGGGCACCCTGCCTCTCCCAGTAAACTCTGATTTTATCTTTCTTACACATCAGGTTTCATGTTGCATTAGTTTTGAAAGGAGGTGCTCTTTCAAAACGACTCGTCTCTTTATAACTTACCACGTACCCAAGAAGTCTTGTGACTTCTTGCTTCACTGCATTGTTGGGTTATTTTTGTTTCGTTTTGTTTTTAAAGATTTTATTTATTTATGAGAGAAAGAGAGAGCACGAGATGGAGAGCACAGAGTGGGGAAGGGGCAGAGGAAGAGGGAGAAGCAGGCTCCCCACTGAGCAGGGAGCCCAACCACAGGGACCCAGATCCTAGGACTCCGGGATCATGACCTGAGCTGAAGGCAGACGCTTAACCTACTGAGCCACCCAGTTGCCCCATCAACTGCATTGTTTAAAAAATAATTTAAATAAATTCTACAGCTTTCTTTTTTTTCTAATTTTGAAAATAATAAGTGTTTGTTTAAGAAAGTTTGGAAAATACAGAAAACTATAAATGAGAGAAGTCTTCCAGGATCTCACCACCTACTTAAAGAGTTGTAGACCGGTCTTTCGCCCTTGCAATTTGTTTCAAAGAAAAGTAAGATTATTTGTAATCTCAGTCATAACCACTCATAACATTAAGGGTCTATTTTCTCTTTCCGATGTTCCTTTAAAAATTGTCTCTTTTAATGACTTAAAAAAATAGCAATAGGTTCAAAATTCTAAAGAATCTAACAGTAAAAAGTCCCATTCCCAGCCCTGTTTCAAACCATGCAGTCCAGTTTTGTAATAGATCTTCCTTATGACATAATCGAGCTCAAACTGTACCTGCTATGTCATAGCTTGCTTTTTTGACTTAACAACGTCACATTTTCTGCTGTCATTAGTAATCCTTTTTTGTTATTTGTACATGGTACATTGTAAAAACAAGCATCAAATATATGAGTAAATTTTGCAAAGTTCACAATAGAGATGACCACTGTTAATTTGGAGGCTGTCATGAGCACGCTATAAAGGCGCACACACGAGTTGTGTCTTTCCACAATGTCAGCTTTATTCAATCATGACGCCAAGTTAAATCACAATTAAAAGGCAGGTTCAGGATTCCATACTCAGTAACCATTCACCATGGGATTAAACCTGGCGTCTTACACAGCACACAGAGCAAGACGGAAGACAAACCACACAACAAACTAATGAAAGGATGCGGGAAGTTAAGGAACCGAACTTGAAGTCAGCCTGGGGCTGCATTGAGATAAGGCCTCAAAAGGCCTCGGGTCTGGGCGGAGTCAGCTCTCGGCACTTGCTGCTTCTGCTGTTCGAGCAGTGAAGGATCTCGGTTCAGTTCGGAGATCCATCAGGCAGAGCCTTCCGCCGCCGTTGCCTTTTTTAAGTGGTCAGACATAGAGGGGTGAGGTCTGAAGAGTCTGGCAGTTTGCTGCCAAGATCCTTCCCTTTTTAAAGGATTTCATCAGTTTTGGTCCCCGCAGACCTCCTCTGGTTGCGGTCCTTACCAGCTCTCAGGGGTCAGCTCACGTTGGTCCCAGCATAGCTCCTGGCTGTGGTACCTTCACTGCTTGTGTCCTTGCTTGACCCAGGCTCCGACTGACATGAGAGACTCCAGTTTGCTCTCTACAGAGGCTGTCAAATTTCTTCACATTTCCTTGGGTATGTTGAGGTGTGCAAATGTCTTACCTACGCGAGATGCCTTCGCGGTAGATATGCGCTGTGTCTATGTGCTGCCACTCGCGCTCGCTCTCATTCATTTTTGTAACTTGTAGAATCTGGAGGTCTGTCTCCATCCACACCTAAGCCTATCTCTTTCTTTCTTCCTTTCTTTTTTCTTTTTCTTTTTCTTTTTTTAAGATTTTATTTTTAAGCAATCTCTATACCCAACGTGGGGCTCAAACTTACAACCCTGAGATCAAAAGTCACATGTTCTACTGACTGACCTAGCCAGGTGTCCCCCTCTTCCTTTTTAAAGGCAGAATCATGTTCCATTGTATGAACAGACTATAATTTTCCAACCATTGCACTATGGGTGAACATTTATATTTATTCCTGTTTTATTTATTTATTTATTCAGACATTTATATTTATTCCTGTTGCTGCTTTGTACACGTGAATGAGCTTTTTTTGAGAATAGATACCCAGAATACAAATTCTAGGGGCAAAGGGTATGTGTGGTTACTGTTTTAATTAGACTACCAATTCTTAACAAATACTGTTCCAGTTAACCCTCTTACCAAGAGTGTGTGAAAGAGTTTGTCCCCGCTGGGACTAACATCCGCTAGAGATGAACGATCTTTTCTTTTTTTTTTTTTTTTTGGCCAATCTAAAGGGTGAGATGTGCTGTGTCATTTATAAATTCGTATTTCTTTCCATCCAGCTTTTCTAAGCATATATATACCCATATTTAAATAAAAATTTAGAGTCGTGCAATGCATGGCTCTGTATCTTTTTTTAGTTTTTCACAGTAAGTCACATTAAAATGTTCACATTTTCTTTCTGGGTCATTGCGTTGTCTTCAAAAGCTCAGCTTCAGGAGTCCTATCTTACTGAACTATTGCAGATCACCTGGAATTTTTTTTTTTTTAAGATTTTACTCATTTATTAGAGAGAGAGCACGAGTGGGGTGAGGGGCAGAAGGAGAAGCAGACTTCCCTGGGCTCCATCCCAGGACCCTAGGATCATAACCTGAGCCGAAGGCAGACACTTGACCCGCTGAGCCACCCAGGTGCCCCCACCTGGAATATTCTTTGTCTTTGTTTATTTATGTCCTTAATCTCCAATGACCTGGGGAATGACAAGTAATAGAAAAGAAAGGAAAGCAGAATGAACACCTTCTGCAGGGGTCCTTCCGGTAAGAGAATCAAATTAAAATCTGGATCAGATGTTTGCCCAGGGGCTCATCCCTTTGGTATTTGGCAGGGAGACGCCTAAAGTAAATATCAGTGTGAGCTCTTGTTCTATAGAGACGTTGAAGTGAAGACTGTACGGTCATGATGAAGAAGCTTCCCCGTTTCCTGTGTCCCATTGTGGAAAGTGCGCAGGTTTGTTTGTTGTTGTTTGGACGGAGGGATTATGATTCCCCCAGAGCTTGTCACGGCGTGAAAACGTCCAGGAGGCGGGTGGTTTGATGGCCATCGTGCGGCACTGGCAAGTCCGAAGAGTTGGCTCCAGATTCCAGCTCTTCCCCCGGCTGCCAGGTAAACCTGAAGACGACACTCCACTTCTGGGTTCCCTGGGGTCTGTGTGGTGAGAATGGCCAGGGTGTGAGTGGGTTTGGACAGCCTGGTAGAGGGTAGGCTAGCAGTTAGAGGCCAATTCTAGCACAGTATTAATGAGAACAGTAAAAATGAGCACCGTCTAAAAACAGGGTGGTATCATAAAAAATAAATACTCGATTTTCCCCCAGTTTCTAGCACACTGCTCCTAAAACCCTGGGGATCTCCAGGGTGTTAAGAATGTCTTTTATATGCTAATAACTGCGGGGGGTGGGGGTGGCCTGAAAGGCCAAAGCACTATTGGAGTGTTGGGACTTCCAGCCCCACCCTCTGACCTCCAGGGAGGGGAGAGATGCCAGAGGTTGAGATCAGTCACGGGGGGCCAACGATTTAATCAGTTGTGACTATGTCTGGAAACCTCAAAAACGACAACAACAACAAACAGTCTAAACAGCAGGGGTTCAGAGAGTTTTCAGGTTGGCTACACATCAGGGTGCTAGGAAGGCAGTATGCCTGGAGAGAGTATGGAAACCCTGTGCCCCTGCCCCTGTGCACGACTTCCATTTGGCTGTTCCCGAGTTGTATCCTTTATAATAAATCTACAGTAATAGCAAGTAAAGTGTTTTTCAGTTTTGTGAGCTGTTAGAGCACATTATCAAACCTGAAAGGGGAAAGGGTTGGGAGACCCCCCCCCCGACTTCGTAGCCGGGTCTGACGAAGTGGGTAATTTGGGGATCCACGGCTTGTAACTGGCAACTGAAGTGGGGGCAGTCTTTTTTTTTTTTTTTTTTTAAGGTTTTTATTTACTTATTTGGCAGAGAGAGAGGGAACACAAGCAGGGGAGTGGAAGAGGGAGAAGCAGGCTTCCCACTGAGCAGGGAGCCGGATGCGGGGCTCAGTCCCAGGACCCTGGGATCGCGCTCTGAGCTGAAGGCAGACGCTTAACCGATGGAGCCACCCAGGCGGCCCTGAAGTGGGGCAGTATTTGGGACTGAGCCCTTCCGCCCGTGGAGTCTGACACTAACTGGGGTAGTCAGTGTCAGAATTTAATTGAATTGTAGGATACCCAACTGGTGTCCACAGAGTTGGAAAATTGGTTGGCATGAGGAAAAACACTCAAATTTTCAGAGCCTTGTGAGTAAGAACAGCTGAGCTGTCTGTTACCAGTCTCCAAAAATGTTCCGCCACAGGGTCAGCCAGCTCTGTGCCAGGCTTTGTCCAGCACTAGAGACACGCTTGTGGACGGACCCCATGGCTGCTGTCTGGTAGCTTATAGTCAATCACAGGAGACAGCCAGCATTTCAGTGTGGTTATTCAATTATGTAATGAGAGTCCTGAGAAGTGTCATGAGGGAGAAAGACAGGGTGACTTGAGAGGGTCAGACAGGATGCTGATCTAGACAGGGGAGTTTAAGGACAGCTCCCTGAGAGAATGATCTGGAGCTGGGATTCAAGGGCCTGTCATGAGTGAGCTAGGTGGGAAAGGTGGAGGTGACGTAGGAAAGTACGTTAGGGTTCAAAGCCAATGGCCAAGAAAGAATTCTTGAGACATCTTTGGTGCAAAAAGGTGATTTTATTAAAGCACGGGGGCAGGACCCGTGGGCAGAAAGAGCTTCACTGGGGTTATGAGGAGTGGCCCATTATATACTTAAAAGTTGGGAGGGGGTTAGGGATAGCGTAAGACTCTAAGGAATTTTGGAAGCAAGGTTTCTAGGACCTTGAGGAGGCAGGTCATATACTTGGAGGGTGATTGCCAACATGTATCTTGGGGGATAGAGATGAAGTTTCCAAAGGAATTTTTATATGTTAAAGTAGGCTTACAGAATCCTGGGGTGGGGGTGGGGGTAGGATAGGATTGCCTGTTGCCCTTAGCAAAGTGTCCACATCAAGGCAGTTGAGTCCTTAGAGGAATGTCGCTCTGCCTGTTTCAAGGACTTGTCAATGAGCTGTAGGTAGTAAGGAAATGTAATAATTTCTCTTCTGCCTTGGTTTCCCACATCATCGGGACAGAGGAGAGCTGACAGGGTGCCGGCTGGGGGAAGGCAGAAGGGATGGATTGCTGGTGGCTGTGGTGAGCCTCTCCCCTGTTCATTCATGCATTTATCTGTCCATTCATTCAGTCATCCAACAAACCTTGATTGATCACCTGGTCTGGGCCAAGTACTGTTCTTGGTACCGAGGACAGAAGAGTAAGGAGCAAGACTGACAGTCTCTCGCCTCATCACTACTGCTGTGTAACAAATCATCCGCAAACTTGGTGACTTAGAACCACCATCATTTCACTGTCATCCTCACAGTCTGGAGGTGGACTGGGCCAGCTCGTGGCTCTCACTCAGGTCTCACACAATTATTCAGGCACCGGCCGGTCTGGAATCACCCATATGTTCCCTCACTCACATGTCTGAAGCCTGGGCTGGGAAGCCTCAAACAGTTGGGGCTGCATGGGCATCCCTGTCTCTGGATGGCCTCTCGTGTGGTATCTCCAGTATGATAGCTTCAGGGCTCCAAAGCAAGTGACCCAAGAGAGACCAAGCCAGGTAGACTCTCATGGACTCTTCTGACCTGGTCTTGGAGGTCACACAGCATTATTTCTGCCCCATTCTATTAAGGTAGTCCTGAGGCCTGCTCAGGGGACCTAGAAGCCCCTTTTGTTGGGAAATGTGACAGAAAATTTGTAGATTTGCTCTAGAACCACTACACTCTCATGCTTTTCATCCTTCACTTTTTTTTTTAAAGATTTATTTATTTATTTGAGAGAGTACACACACGAGTGGGGGAGGGGCAGAGGGAGAGAATCTTCAAGCAGACTCCATGCTAAATGGGGAACCCGACACTGGGCTCCATCTCACAACCCTGAGATCATGACCTGAGCCAAGACCAAGAGTCAGACACTTAGCCAACGGAGTCACCCAGGTGGCCCTCATCCTTGGCTTTAAACCTACCTGCCTGCCTCAGCTTACCAGAGTCCTCCAAAGGAGACAGTCTTATGGCCTGTGTCCTGGCTCCAGCATGCCTCTTGGGGGTCCCACTTTCTTCCCCTGCCCCAAATAGCTCCAGAAAGGCATAGTTTTCTTCATCTCTGGCTCTTTCTTGCGGGGAGGGGGGTTGATGCCCTGTGGACTGGCACTCCAGGCATCTGCCCAGCTGACCTACCTCCTAATCGGGTCATCAGAGGACATACATGGACACAGACACCAAATCCCCAAAAAACAAGACCCTTTCGTGGGGTTTAGAGATGGCTAGGGTGACTGGAGGGCTATAGTGTGGGGCTGAGGTGAGCCTGGACTGACACTGGGGCCTTGTAAGCCACAGGAAGGGTTTGGTCATCATCCTAAGGGCATTATAGGAAACTGCTAAAGGCCCAAAGTTTTGATGACACCTGCCAGGGAGATTATAGAAGATAGTCCTATGATCTCACTTATACGTGGAATCTTAAAAAAAAAGAAAAATGAGGTCATAGATACAGAGATCAGATTAATGGTTGCCAGAGGCGGTTAGGCAAAATGGGTGATGAGGGGGTCAAAAGGTACAAACTTCTGATTATAAGATAATTAAGTCATGGAGATGTAATGTACAGCATGGTGACTATGGTTAGTAATACTGTATTGCATATTTGCAAGTTGCTAAGAGTGGATCCTAGAAGTGTCTCATATAAGAAAAAAATGATAACTGTGTGTGGTGGTGAATGTTAACTATGGTGAGGAATGTTAACTAGACTTGTTGTAGTGATCATTTTGCAATATGTACAAATATCGAGTCATTATGTCGTGCATCTGAAACTAATGTTATATGTAAATTTATACCTCAGTGAACAGAAAACGACAGACCTCTGCGAAGAACAAGATTTTGCATCATGTTTTTAAATTTATCTGTTAGAATGATTTTTCTTACAGAAGAAGACTTTCAGGTGTGTTCCTAATTTCAGAAGAGGAAGCATAGATCTCTAACCTGATTAAGCACGTTACAATAACGTCAGTGACGGGTCAGTCTGTGGTTGGTTATCCCAAAGTTGGTGGGCAGAGCCAATCTTCCATAGCCCACAGGGCTCACAACACTGTTAGCCGAACACGGTCTGCTGCAAACGTTGCTACCATCATGGTGTCCTGTAACACCCAGCTAACAGAGCAACAGTTCCCAATGAATAGTGCCCAATTAATAAGCAGGGAACCTTGGAAGATGACTATTTAAACAAGCCTCAATATTACAGGATAGCTCCTTGCTCTGTTTCGTAGACATACTCAGGAACTCAATTTTATGATGATAATACAGAATAAGGATTCGTTGATTTAGCTTAAGTTTGTGAAAACTGATGTGTAAACAAAGATCGTGGCCCCCCTGATGCTTGGCATTCTCGGAAGCACTGGTGTGAACAGCTTCTGCCCCCACGTTTCTCATTAAGTACCATTGACTTCCTTTTCTTTCTTTCTTTTTTTTTTTTTAGAACCCCTCGTGATTTACAGGTAAGCATGGCCCCCTCTGGAAGACTTGGAAAGGCCTGCCATCCACCAAGTGACATCTTTGTTTCAAGGTCTTTACCTCTCTCAGCTTCAAGTTAGGTTTCAAGGTAAGTACCATGTTCCAGATGACAGAGTGATTTAAAGATGTAAATGACCAGAATTCTCCTGAAAATTTTGCTTGATAATAAGTTTATAGAGCTGGCCCCAATCTGTGCATTTGAATATTCCTAGAAAAGTCTTGCTCCAAAGCCAAAAAATTGATTTTATTGGTGTGTTTTCAGGCGGTAGCAGCCCACAAATGGAAAGAAATTAACCATTTTTGAGCTATTATGACTCAGGTGTTTTATATATATTATTTTGTTTAATCTTTATCAAAAGCCTATGTATACAGACAAGTATTAGGATTTTTGTTAAGCAACTATAACAAATTCTTAAATTTCAGTGGCTTAACATAGTGGATTATTTTTCCTGTATAAAAGCAGTCCAGTTTGGTTCCAAGACAGTGGTATCAAGGATGGGGTTGATGAAAGAGAGAGGTGGGACCTCTGCTCCACACAGATTTGAGTGGAAGCTCTCTCTTCTATAATGTTGTTCCCAAGTGTGCTTTTTTTCCTTTGGATTATTTTATTAACACGGTGCATTTCTATTTACTCGACATCAAGTTATATCCTATTTCCTTTCCAGTTTTATGGAGATATAATTGACATGTAGCATTGTATTAAGGTGTACAACATAAAGATTTAATGTATGTATATATTGTGAAATGATCACCGCAAGTTTGGTTAACAGCCATCTCCTCACACACTTGCAGTTTTTTTTCTTGTATTGAAAACTTTCAAGATTTACTTTTTTTTTTTTTTTTAAGATTTTATTTATGTGTTTGACCCAGAGAGAGAGGGAGAGAGAGAGCACAGCAGGGGGAGCAGCAGAGGCAGACGGAGAAGCAGGCTCCCCACTGAGCAGGGAGCCCGATGTGCGGCTTGATTCCAGGACCCTGGGATCATGACCTGAGCTGAAGGCAGACAGTTAACCTACTGAGCCACCCAGAAGCCCCTTAAGATTTACTCTTTCAGCAGCTTTCAAATATGCAATAGAATATTGTTAACTATAGTCACCATGCTATCCATTACACCCCCAGGTCTTATTTATCTTATAACCAGAAGTTCCTACCTTTTGACCTGACCACCTTCACCCATTTTCCCTAACCCCCACCCCTGCCTCTGACAGCCACCAAACTCTTCTCTGTTTCTCTGAGTTTAGCTTTTTTAGATGCGACATATAAGTGAGATCACACATTATTTGCTTTTCCCTATATGACTTATTTCACTTAGCGTAATGCCTTCAAGGTCCATCCATGTTGTTGCAAATGATAGGATTTCCTTCTTTTTTAATGACTGAATAATATGCCATTATCTATAGTACACACGTTCTTTAACCATTTATTTGCCAATGGACACTTAATTTGTTTCCATGTCTTAGCTATTACAAATAATGCTGCCATGAACATAGGGTATCTTTTCAAGATACTTTGTTTCCTTCGGATGTATACCCAGAAGTGGGGTTGCCAGATCATATGGTAGTTCAGTTTTTAATTTTTTGAGGGACCTCCATATAGTTTTCCACAGAGACTGCACCAGTTTGCATTCCCACCAGCAGTGCACAAGGGTTCTTTTTCTCCATGTTCTCATCAACAACACTTACTATCTCTTGTAATATAGCCATTGTTTTGATAATAGCCATTCTAATAGATATGAAGTGATATCTCATTGTGGTTTTGAATTGTATTTTGTATTTCTCTGTAGATCAGTCATGTTGAGCATTCTTTATATAGTTGTTGACCATTTCCACATCTTCTTTGGAAAAATGTTTATGCAGTTCCTCTGCACGTTTTTTTAATCAAATTGGGGTTTTCTGTTTGTTTGTTTTGTTTTGTTTTTCGCTGTTGAGTTGTATGAGTTCTTTATATATTTTGGATATTTTATTCTTTCTGGTGCAATTGTAAGTGGGATTGTTTTCTTAGTTTCTCTTTCTGAGGATTTGTTGTTAGTGTATAGAAACGCAACTGATTTACATACATTGATTTTGTATCCTGCAACTTTACTGAATTCATTTATTAACTCTGACAGCTTTTTGGTGGTTAGGATGTGTCATATCTATATCTATATCTATATCATTATCTATATCTTTATATATCTCTGTCTCCATCCCTGCAAATAGAGGCAAATAGAGACAGCGTTACTTCTTGCATTCTGATTTGGATGTCTTCTATTTCATTATCTTACCTAGGCTCTGGATAGGGTTTCTAGTACTATGTTGAATAAAAGTGAGAGTGGCATCCTTGTCTTTTCCTAATCTAAGAGGAAAAGCTCTCAGCTTTTCACCATTGTGTATGATGAATACCATTGACTTTGAGGCTTATGTTTAATTACAGGTTTAACCTAAGCCGAATCAAAGTTTTGGAGCTTATAACAGTGTTAGTCCCTACTTTACTGGAAGTGAGTTCGGACTAGATAGCAATTCACATTCTTTCCCAAGCTAAATGTCTGTGATTCTGTGTGACAGTCCCCTTAGCTCTGTTTTTGTAGAGTTTGTAAGTGCAAAGGAGCCCCCCCCAAAAAAAAGTTTTGAGAGGTTACTTTGGGATCTGAACCAGAGCATCCTTGGATCTCAGGTACATGGAGGGCTCCTAGAGGTCATCCATGTGTCAGTCCCCCACAGTATTGCCAGCAGGTGACTACCCACACTTGACCACCTCCTGGAGCAGGAGAGCTCATTCTGTACTGACACGGATGCTGTCAACCTCCCACTGAACTATCCAGAAGTTTTCTAAAACATATTTTAAGTGCATGGAGTTCCTGCCCCGGGCTTTGGTAATGATGGTCCACAGGGGACCTGGTTCTCCATGCCTCATCATGATGGAGTCATGGAATGAGCTGGCATTGAGCACCGGGGTTAGTCAAAGCTCTGTAGGTAAGTGTGCTTCAAGCCTGAAAAAGGCCTCATTGGGCAAAACACCTTGATCTGTAGCATGCATCAGTGCCCCATTCATGTGTCCACCCAGAACAAAATCCCGTTTCTGCGTGGTATTGTTAACCTGGAAAACACAGCTTTCGGAAAGCAATTTTGTATCCTGCAACTTTACTGAATTCATTTATTAACTCTGACACTTTTTTGGTGGTTAGGTTGTGTCATATCTATATCTATATATCTATATATCTATATATCTATATATCTATATATCTATATATCTATATATCTCTGTCTCCATCCCTGCAAATAGAGGCAAATAGAGACAGTGTTACTTCTTGCAAGCCGCACTTCCAGGCGGGCCTGATTCACATTGCACCGCTGGAATTCTCTTCTTATTTTTTGCCTGTAAAATTTGGCTTTTACCTGCAAACCTTCATTGTTCATTTGCATGTCTCATTTTACAGCCCTGCCTATTGAATGTTTTGTGCTTTCCTTGACATTGTAACAAACTCTTAGTTGACACAGTTTGCTTGCAAATTAAAGAATCAGCTGTATTTTTAAGTCACTTTGTGATGAGTAAATCATGCCAACTGCATGTTCTCCCTTTTTTTGTTGAGGTACTTAGAGTTACTCTTGACATTCTAAAGTCAGAGTATGCCAATTTCAGATGTCACTACTGCTGCAACTTTAAGAAGGAGCAAAGCGGTGACATTGGCTGGAGCACAGGCTTCTCCCACAGTGTCAGAAAAAGATCACTGAGGAATACGTAAGATTGGAAATCCTGGCTTGATGAATTAGTTATTTCAATCTGTTCTGGTCCTGAGAAGTGATCAGACACCTTGACAAGTTTATCCTTTGTAGAGCTGGGGTGGGGGGGAGCCTCGAGAGAGTGGTAGGAATGTATAGTTCAGAAATGGGGAGAAAACAACTGTAATATTTCAGGGATTAAAAATACTAAATCTATAGATTATCTGCCTCAGATCCTTCTTGGAAAGAAACGGTAGGTAAATACTTCATGTTGCATATTTAAACACAAGTAACATATAGAGGAAACGGTCGTGTTGGTAGGACCTGCGCCGTGTGAGGGGTGCTGCTCGGCTGTTTGTCACTGCCGAATCACGCCTGAGCGGACCAGTGCTGATGCCTCTTAAACATACTTAGGACTGTATGTGCTTTGATTGCTAGATCTGGAAAGTGCTGGTACTGTCGTTATTTTTTCAGAATAATAGTGTGATGTCGCATCTTCTCCAGTTGTGGGTTATTGCAGACTTCCCCTTGCTCCCTTGTTCCTAACAGAATTCTGATTCTGTGCAGGCCTCCACCCTCTCCCTTCCTCCACGGTCCTCTGCCAGGAAGAAGGTGAATCCCAGTTGGTGTCACTCAATCACTGTGGTCCATTCCCGGTGCCAGTGATGAGTTTGCGCGTGGGCCCGTGACACTGTTCTGGCAGTTAGACATTAGGGGAAGTCCGCTGGAGGGTTTCTGGGAAGGCCTTCCTTGCTTTCAGTAGAAATGTGCAGGACTGTCCCTTCTCCCCCTGCAAGTTGCCCAGTGTGACAGTGATGCCTAAGAGTGTGGCCACCATCTTAAAACCGTGGGGGGACAGGACAAAGACAGGATGGCAGAGTCCAGAGATGGAAAGATCCTGGCTTCCTGATGATGCTTTTGGGGTGCTGAATTAACTAATCTCAGAGCCGCCATTCCTCACACCATGACTCATGGTGTGAGAATATGGATGAGTCCCTTTGCGTTAGCGAAGGTTTTCGTGACTGCAGCCAAGCCACCTTCATAGATGAATAAATAATTTAAGATAAAATAAAAAATAAAACTCTAAAAGAACAAAGGTTATCACAACCACGACTCATGTATATCATATCTAAGAGTGACATTTTAAAAAGTGTGATGAGATTTTTCGCCGAATGCAGTTTGTCATAAATGTGTGTGTTTATTCATCACTGCCTACAGAGGGAGCCCCCATGAAGAGGACCAGTGTCATTTAGTGCTAGTGGCAGGTTCCAGTGAGGATATTGGTTTGACTGCTTTCACAGAAGTGAAATACCAATGATTTTTAAAAGGTTGTGAGATGGCTTCTTCTCTCCCAAAACAGTTTGGGCTGGTAGACAGTCAAGGAAATGGGTAGTCTGCCCCATGAGGTCATTCAGGGTTCTTCTCTGTTATCCACTAGGATGTTGTCTCCACGGGCATCAAGAAAGCTGGTTTACCACCACGCCAGTGATTCGGAGCATGGGAAATGACGAAGCAGACAGGTCAGAATGAATGAGATAGGGCAGACAGCTTTCTTTTGACCCAGAGTTGCATATAATAACTTCCAGTCACAACTCATTGGCTCAGACTTGATCACGTGGCAACAACCAGTTGCAAGGGACTCTGGGAAATATCATTTCTAGCTGGGTGGCTGTGTATCTAGCTAAAACCAAGAGGATTCCCTTAGGAAGAAGAAAGGGCAAGTAGACACTGGGAGACAGGAGTTCCTGCCACATAGTATGTCCTCTGCAGTGGAGAGGCAGCACGTAACAAGGAGAGCGTGCTGGGTGCCGCTCTGATTGTGAAGCAAGGATTGGGGTCACAAGAGCTAGTCTCCCCGAGCAGCCTGGAGCCTTTGCCAGTTCTGACCTGTCCCAGCCTCTCCTGGTCAACCACAGGACTTGAATCAGGTGATGTTTGAAACCTCTCCCGACTCTGACCTTCTCTGGCAGGGTCCCGTAGCCGTCCTGTTTCTAGAGTGGGGGCAGAGATGAAGGCGAAGCAGGGTGAGTACCTCATAGGTGGTGGGTATTAAGACTGTAGGCGAAGTCACTGCTAACTTAGTTGGCGTTTATTAGGAACCAGGTAGTGTGCTGGGTCCCTCACACCTGGTAACCTCACTGTCCCTCACAACCACGTGAGGTGGAGCCTGTGGTTGTTCCCGTTTCATCGATGGGGAAACTGTGGCTCCAGAAGGGTTCAAGAAAGGCTCTAGACCTAGCCAACCGATCTCTGAGCCCACAAGCTTAACTACGTGTTGTGGGAAGGGCTGGGACATGAGGTGGGATTTGTGGGGTGCGGCCAGATCACAGCAAACCATGCAAGGAGGGCCAACGAGCCTTGGGCCTGATGTTACCCTTTATCCTGGGCCACTTTGGGGATCAATCTGCAGCATTGAGTGCCCCCCACACTGTTACCCAGAGCCAGGAGATGGCTGCTGCCACTCCTGTCACATCTAGGCTTGACGTTGTCATAGCTTACATCACCTTTCACTACCCCAGGGGAGAAGACAGGCTGTCCTTTAGGAGGAGAGTGCCCCGGTGAGAGAGGAGCCGTGGGAGGGTCAGCCGTGGGGCAAAGTGCAGAATGTGCAAGGGGAGACACACCACGCACCCAGTAGACGTCCTTTAAGCCGTCGCCAGGTGAGAGGAGCACAAGGCCTCTGGCCTGCTCCTGTCCTGTATTCCCAGAGGAGGCTGGGGCTGGGAAGACACAGAACCCTGGCCCCAGAAAATGAGGGTCAGGAAGCCTGCCTGTCCCTTCAGCGGGCACTGATCGGTGGCCTGGATCCTGGGATCACATTCCTGCTCCGACCTGGAAGTCAGTGGCCTTGTGTGCAGAGGGGGCTCCAGGGGGAGTGGGCATCAGTGCATGTATTGTCTGGTGTCCTTGGTAATAGGACTCCTTGGGGTCATCAGGTAGGCTGGCCTGGGTGGGGGGCGTGAGACCCTTTCCCTGGGCACAGCAGCCTCACCGCACGTGCAGCTGTGTGTGGTGCCTGGACTAACCCACCTCCCTTCTGTGGTTCCTGACACTCACAAGCAGGGCAGCACCGCCCCCCCCCCATTGCCCCCCAACAGCCAGTCCAGTGCTGTCTCTTTGGTGCTGTCTCTTTGGTTCATTCTGGTTTCCTCAAATGCAATCATAAATGTACCAGCTCCAGCCTGCTCTTCAAGACTGAGCTCCAGCGGAGCCTCTTCCAAGAAAGCCATCCTCCCTCTCTGGGCTGAGATGGGTCTCCTCCTCCTCCCACTCCCGCTTCTGCCTCATGGCACCGGTTTCATATGGTGTAATGGTCTTCTTACTCGTTGTTCCACTGACCAGACTATGAGCTTCCTTTCTTTTTTTTTTTAACTTTTTTTTTTTTAAAGATTTTATTTATTTATTTACTTATTTGACAGAGAGAAAGACAGCCAGCGAGAGAGGGAACACAAGCAGGGGGAGTGGGAGAGGAAGAAGCAGGCTTATAGCAGAGGAGCCTGATGTGGGGCTAGATCCCATAACACCGGGATCACGCCCTGAGCCGAAGGCAGACGCTTAATGACTGCGCCACCCAGGCGCCCCTTTTTTTTAACTTTTAACTTCAACATACACAAAAGCAGAGAGGATCGCGTACTATATCCTCGAGAATCCATCAACCAGTTGTCAGTTTTGCCAGCAATTGTCAGCATTTTGCCAGTCTTGATTTGTTAATTCCTCTTCAGCCTGCTCCCCCCCGAATATTTTAAAGCAATTCCTGGATCTTCTCTCATTCTCCTGTATATACTTTTGTACATTTCAGCAGTGAGCTTCAAGATGGCGGAACTGTGTCCTGTCTCCCGTGTTCTGTGTCCACAGCACTGCGGACGATACCTGACACATACTGGATCTTGAGAAATAATGTTGTTTTGAATCGATTGATTGACTAGATGAGTGAATTGGTTTCAACCTTTAGAACTGAGCATGCATACTAGCTGGAATTTGAGGAACTGGAACATGAATAATTGCTAGGAACCCACAGCCTCCTTGGGGATTTTCTAGGAGGTTCTGAAATTTGTCCACCATCAGACTTTAAGGTTGGTGTATTTTTAGCCAAGCATCTTTGATTTTGCAATTAACCTCTACGTCGAGGTGACGTTGGATAGAGAGGAATATTAAGATGTAGCTTTTACCTTTGCTTGGTTCATATTTAGTTCACAATTATAGCCTTGGGGTTTTGTTTTTTTTTTTTTAATTATAATACTGTATTTACTTAGGCCAAAGTGATTAAGACCTAAAATATCAAAGTATAGAATACATCTAAAGCATTTTCTTTAATAACATCTTTCTATTCCTGGTAATGGTATTTTAACTACACAAATAAGAGATAATTAAATACACATTTTTCTTTCAAGCAGTTGTGGTTATGTTTAAAACCCTAAATTCTGTACACTTTGAAGGGGACCCTGAAACCAGAGTCATTAGACGTGGCATTTCCCACTCTTACGAGGTAAAAATCATACCAGGGCTTGGGCTTTTGGAAATTTCTGGGGGTAGAATGGTAGTTTGTAAAAATGCCTTTGACGTGTTCCTTTTTCCTCTTAATTCAGAAATGGTACTTACTGTAATATAATGGGAAGTACCTATCAACTAGTCCTTTTTTCAAAATTATGTTTTGAAATATTTCCTTTCTCCATTCAAGTCTGCTGTAAAGTTAAAGTTGGCTGGGGTTTCTGTTTATTTTTTGCTGTTTCATCAGGAATTCAGAGTAATAATTCTATTTCTGGATTTAAGATATTTTTACTGTGTGGATTTAGCACAGGGACTAAGGCTGTGCCCAGTAGACATCTGATGACTACTAGCCACTGTTGCATGTTCAGCCCGGAACATAAAACAGTTGTTTCTGCAGAAGTATTTATAGGAGTCAGATTGGGTCGTGATGCCATACTGAGTCTAGAGCGCCTTTTCCTTGGAAGGTGGTGGGACATGAGAGACGTCAGAGGACAAGGAGATGTGAGGGCTGTGCTGAAGCAGGTCATAATCCCAGCATCTCACCCTGCTGCTCTAGCAGTGACCCTTCCCATGCACTTTATTTTCTGGGCTGTGAGTGAGCAGGCTCTGGGGTTTCTACTGTGGACCCAGAGACCTGGCCGTCACTTGGCATGACTTGCACAAGTGGGATGGAGTGTCCAGAGGAGCCGTAGTGGACCCCAGGAGCGTGCACCTGAGCCTCCGTGGAAGGAATATGCGGGAAGATGCCCGGAAGAAACCCACGGATTGCATGACTTCTTGAGTGGCTGCACGAGCCTCCTCCCTACGGATGGAAAAGAGAATGGGCCAGAGCTCGGGCCACAGAGACAGAGCCCATTGGCTGGTAATCCTTGTCTTCCTAGGATGGGGCCCAACAGAAGCTGACACAGATGTTCCAGGCTGGAAAACCTGTGGTGGTGGCAGGGGATGAGTCAGCCAAGGGAAGACTCACCATGGTGGGGCAGTCGGGAACAAGGCTGCAAGCGTGGCTGCCTGCCCTGACGGCTGGGGCTGACGAGTAGAGAAGTGGCCAGTAGCCAGTGGCCAGGATTTGGAAGAGGAGCCACAGCATGGGGAAGAAGCGGTTGCTCGGGGGAAAGGGCAAGTCTTTGTGTCTAGATGATGGTGCAAGGATCTGTGTGATTCCTCCAGAGCCGGGCAAACACAGTGTTTGCCTGTGGCTGCTGCTGTTCTCCTCTCTGCCTTCCTGCTCTCTCATTTTCTTATTCCCACTCTCATTTAAAGATCGAGACCCTGGACTCAGAGAAATGAAGTGAGTTAGTTGTCAGAGGGGCACACAGAAACCAAGCAGCAGAGCAGAGAATTGGCCCAGATCTGCTGGTCTCTGGAGCCGCCTCTTTGCCACCACGTCAGGGCTCCTCTGTCTCTCGTGCTGAGGAAGTGTCTCTGCCGAAGGCATCTTTTCTTTGACCCATGCACCCCAGGTCCCACCAGCATGTACTTGGGTGCACGCACACGTTGGGGTCCTAGCTCCAGCTGCAAACACAAATGTCTTCAAATCCATGTGAATTTTAGATACCATGTTTATTTAGCCATTAAAAAAAAATAAAGAACAAAGCATGACCTTCCTTTCCAAGTTTTCTAGGAAAATAGGCTCCAGAAGAAGGCGTGTGTTTTTCCTGGGGCTTGAGGTCACCACCCCGTCCAGGCTCTGTGCACACCCCCGGGGCCGTGATCACAGGCCGGTCCCCAGCACAAGTGGAAAGAATGAGACTATGACTACATCCCTGGCATGTGGTATTTGGTGGTGCCAAAGGAGGGTCAGAAGGGGGAGGGTGCAGAAATCCTGAGAGTATTAAGGGGAAGAGGGTGGGTGTACCCAGATTAAAGCCTGTGTCAAATGAAAAGCTGCAGGCATGTAGAGATGTCAATAGCCTAAAAACTAGAAGCAGTCAGGCAGGCACACCATCCCCGCCATCTGGTTAACCCAACACATCCCCAGTATTTTAAATCTGGAACTAAGTATAGCTCCTTTCCAAAAAAAGCACTCAGTTTATTAAGGAATGTGGAAAAGTAGAGCTTTGCGTGTGCTTTCTGTAGATGATGGTGCAGAGCTCTAGACGCTAGCTTAGGAATTCCTCGTAAAGATGCTAGCCATTTCTTTGTTGTATCAGTTAGCTTTTGTTTCCTACGAAGCTCCCTTAACTTAGCGGCTTAAAACAGCAACCATCATACTTGCTTGTGATCTGTGGGTTGGCCGCAGTTCTTTTAAGTCTGGGCCAACTTTCCTGGTCCCATCTGCTGGTGGCGTGGCCGGGCTGGAATGGTCGGGGACAGCCTTTCTCACACGTGTGGTGATGGGTGGGCTTTGACTCCGTGTGACCTCTCATCCTCTACCAGCTAGCCCGCGCATCTTTTCCGTGGTGGTCCTAGCGTCCCAAAAGCAGCGAAGGAGGACAGGCCCCAATGCATAAGTACCTTTCAAGCCTCTGCTTGTAGCTCAGTTACTCTTGTCCCCATTGGCCAAAGTCAATACCATGTCTAAGCTTAGAGTGCATGTGGGAGGAAACTACACAGGCCATGGATACAGAAAGGCTACAGATCCACCCTGCGATAAGCCTGACGTCTAACTCAGTAAGTAGTAGTTGTTTCCACCTAATGCCCACCAGAAGACACTGCACAGTCTTGTGGTTCATCCTCGTGTAAAAAGACAGTGTCAGGTAAAACCATAGGCAGAATACTTAGTCGTCATTCTGGTGGCCTCACCTGCCCTAAGTGTGGTGGAAAATCCCCCAAGAGGCTGGGGTCAGGAGTAGTTGAAGAGCCAGACCCGGCCCAGCACGGTTGGTAAGACCCACCACTCTCACAGCCAAATGCAGAGCAACCAAGTGGCAGATCTGATCTCTGAGGCACAGAAGCAAAGGACACCACTGGGCTTAGAAGTCGGAGGTGGGTGATTTCCCAAGAAATGGGTGGATGACAATCCCAAGATTGTTTTCCATGCCCAGAGGGAGAGAGGCTGAAGACAGCATTGAGCTGGACCTACAGAGGGAGAGGAGAGCAACACTTGTGAACCTTCAGTACTCACATACCTGGAGGAACCAACAAACAGGTGAGGAAACTCTTCCTGTCTCCCGGAAGGAAGGAAGAAACAGCAAAGTGAACCAAGAGAAGATGAGGAGGGAATAATGCTAGTAACAACCGTTGTCTTTTGAATATCTGTCGTATGCTGGGGATTGTACATAGACTTTTAGTCCTCACAACCTCCTGAGGTGATTACCCCCAATTCACAGATGAGGAAACTGAGTCTCAGAGAGATTAAGAACTTGGCCTGTGTCACTAAGCTCAGTGTTCTGGCCCAGGTCTGTCTGGCTCCGAAGGGCTGCTCCTGTCTTTCCCCAGCATGCTGCTGATGTGGTCCACAAGAAAGAGCATCTTCAGGCAGCGAGGGCTGCAGAGGCCTCCTAACGGGAGAGTTCTCAAAGACCCCAAAGCCATCTCCCAGGCAGGAGCGCTGGAGATGTTCATGGAAAGGACAAGATGGCAGCCTCAGAAGGTGGCATGGTGACAGAAGGGTGAGGAAGGCATAAAGAAAAACCCCAGCAAATTTATTGTCAGGAGTACAGAGATACCCCATAGAAGGCATATCCTCTGAACCTCCCCCCATTCTGTGATCCAGTCTCCACCCACACACCCCACTCACCCTCCCCAAATTAAAAGGGTCACCTTATAAGAGGGTTATTGATAAAGTAGAATAAATTCAATCAGGAATGACCGAGATAATGAGAGGGTTCCGAAACCCACAGGCTATTTAGCGAGGAGCTGTTGGCCGTCTTTGAGTACCTAAGGAAGATGGCACGCGCCAGGAGCTAACTTGCTCTGTGTTCATCCACAACTTGCAGCTAGATCAGCGCGCAGACCTGCTGAGGAGACCACAACACGTAAAAACGAACTGTAAAGGCACAGAGATCTTGTCTTGTATCTTGTCACTACAGCTTAATAAACTGTGCTCTTAAGTTTTGCTTTTCTGCCTGCATATTAGAAACGCAGGTGTCTGCCCTGCAGAGCATGAAAGAGGTTGTGTCAAGGTCCCCACATGGTGCTCTGTGAATGGAAACCTAGGGAACGATGGTTTTGAGCAGTTAGAAGTCCCTGGTCCCTGGAGAAGCAGAGCAAAGGTACAGGGCTGCCAAGGGGAGGTGCCAGGGTAGCCGAGTGGGGTATGTTTTGAAAACACTGTGGCCAGTGTTCGCAGGTGAATGTTGTCGCCTTCCATGCACATCCCCTGGGGAGCTGGGCCAGGCAGTAGAGGCTGTCTAGGGTGGAGGACAGAAACTGTGACTCGGATTTTATTTAGGTTGTTTTCCTATGGGAAGGTTTGCTGTTGAACCATCGGATGAGCATTACCAAGGACACCCCCAAGGTCAAGGTGGCCCAGAGCTACCCAGGCTTAACACTTTGTGTCTGGGATTGGGTTTATCGGCATCAAGGGTTCAGCTTCACTGTTAGCACGGAAGGGACGACCCGCAGTGCCACAGTCAGGCGGACCCATGCTCTGTCTCAAACTGTGACCTCAGCCTCCTTGGGGGTTCAGTGTAGAAGCCACTGTCCCTTACCAAGCGCAGATTCTCCTGAGCTGCTTTCAGATCTGTGTGTCTTTTCAAATACTCTCAACTTATGAAGAATTTGAATTTTGGAAACAAAACATTTATTTGGGGTCCCAAATACATTAGGTCCTAGGTGGGATCAGCCAGCACGGTATGCTGTCTTAGCCAGGACGCTAGAGAGCTTGCGAGGCTAGTGAGTCCCCTCAGGGCAAAGAGGGGGTGTCCACAGGAGCAGTTACAGGCCATCTGGGGACACTAGGCACTGGTCCTTGCTTAGGGGTGGTGACTAAAGGGACAGAAGCAGTGATTATTTGAAGGTATAAAATTGGAATCTGTTTGTCAACAGAGGTGCGGGCTGCCAATGTACAGGCTCCATTGTGAGGTACAGGTGTATTTTTGTTAGTCTTTTAGCAAATCTTACCTTTTTGTAGACAGTCTGACAAATCCCTCTAAAGGAGCGGTTCTCAAACTCCCTTGCAGGGTCCTTGCTGGGGCTCGGGGCTGGGAAATAAGAGACTCCGGGGCTCTGGATCCTGCTTCATTCCCTACGGATAGGCTTTTGTAAGAAAAAAAAATAAAAAATAGATGATATAAGATAGAATTCACATACCATCCAGTTCACCCAAAGTGCATAATTCAATAGCTTTAAAAGATTTATTTATTTATTTATTTGGGGGAGAGAGAGTGCTTGCACGAGTGCGTGCGCGCGCGCGCGCACACACACACACACACACACACAAGGGGGGAAGGGGAGGAGGGAAAGGGAGAGACAATCCCAAACAGACTCCTTGCTGAGCTCCAAGCCTAAAGTGGAACTCCGTCTCACGACCCTGAGATCATGACCTGAGGCGAAATCAAGAGTCAGGCGCTTACCCGACTGAGCCCACCTGGGTGCCCCTCAATAGCTTTTGGTATATGTATTCACAAAGTTGTGCAGCCCCGACCTCACCATGTGAACAAATGAGCTTTTGTCTGATTGTGTCTGTTCGGGCTCTGAAGGAGATTGTATTTGAAGGAGGAAAAGATGTTGCCGCTAAAATTGGGTTTGAAATTATTGTTGTCCTGTTACTGTAACAGGTTGGACCTTTTCTGAGGAATGTGGTTTTCAAGTTCTATTTCAAACCCCAGAGAGAACCAGGAGAGAAACTCGATAACTAAGACTGATGGGTTATACCCTCGAGCCGCCGTTCACTTTGCTCACAAAAGGCCCTCATTCAGCATTTTTGAAAGTCTTTTTGCACAGCTCTAACATGGTTAGAGGAAATTAGAATGGGTACAGTGGGGCTGCAGGAAGAAGACCGGTGGACACGGCAGAAATAGGGTCACCAGTCCAGATGGGAGAAGGTTTTCAGTTAGCAGATGGGGCCACTGAGCGTAGGGACACATCCTCTGGCATCCTCCAGCCATCCCTAAAGGCATTATTATGGGACACATGGCAGTGATTGGCGTTCAGGTTAATGATTAAAATTTTAGGAGACCAGAATCATATCAGCAAAATATTCACCAAAAAAGGTTGAAGATCTAGAAGTCGGTGGTCAGAATGGGCTGAGCATGACCTGGTCCGTAAAGACTTGCTTGTCTGGCACACGGCAGGTGCTCGATAAAGCTCCTTATGTGTTTCTTTGGAAAGGTCCTGCTGGCATGTGTCTCATTCTGTGCTGATGTCATAAACGAAGCATTCGAGAACTGGTTTCCTCTCATTAATTCGAAGGCAGCATTCTCGGCTGGGCTCATCTGGGGGCAGAGACATAACCCACTATTGTTCTGCAACTAGGATTCACGCTTCCTGCTGGAGGACTGGGCTAATTGGATTATTTTCAGTTGACAAACTTGGTTTTCCACCTCGGAACACATGTTTATTGCCTCTGTTTTGTTCGCAGGGCGTGTTCCCGACTGGAGGTGAAACCATGAAGAGCAAATAGAACAAATGAGAATGCTTTTCCGCAGCCGCTTCTTGCTGCTGCTGGCCCTGGCCGCACTGCTGGCCTTCGTGAGCCTCAGCCTGCAGTTCTGTGAGTATCGCCCGCTGCCGCTGCGTCCTCTTCTGAGATAGAGGGCCCTTGTGGGGAGGAAACAAGTAGGCCCAAAGCCTTTGTTTTTCAAATGAGCAGTGCCGTTTAAAACAACAGAGTCTTTTTATTATTGGTACTGATGGTGGACGGTTGTGAGTACAAATCCTAAACTGCTGAGCTGTGTCCTGAGTGTCTTTCTCAGCCCTGAGGAACAAAAGTGCTCGCTAGGCCTCAGGAGATGTTTTTGGCTTCTGTGTAGATTCCTGAACTGCCCAGTTATTCCCAGATTCTTAGATTCCCAAGAGGCCAACGTGAGCCGGGGTGTTTAGCCTGCTGGTTGGTTCCTTGAGGGTTGGGTGTCTTTTTTTTTTTTTTTAAAGATTTTATTTATTTATTTGACAGAGAGAGACAGCCAGAGAGAGGGGGAACACAAGCAGGGGGAGTAGGAGAAGAAGAAGCAGGCTCCCAGCGGAGGAGCCTGATGCGGGGCTCGATCCCACAACGCCAGGATCACGCCCTGAGCCGAAGGCAGACGGTTAACGACTGAGCCACCCAGACGCCCCGAGGGTTGGGTGTCTGTTTCCTGTTCAGTGAGCTCTGGGGCTGTGATTGTTGGGGAGGGCACGGGAATTAGGTACTAAATTCAGTTTCCTAGGCAGCAGAGACCATGCACAGGGCATCTCGCGTGGACATGGCCAGATGAAGCCAGTCCACGGATCTCACCACCCAGCACTTTGTCCTTCACTGGGCGCCTGTGCTCAGTTTCAGGCCCAAAGCTGCGTACCCCACTGCTCCCCCCAAGAGTGGCCATCCTCAAACACAGATCTGGCCCCAGTACCTCCTTGGCTGTAACCTTTCAGGGGTGGCCCATGGTGTCCAAGAGGCTCTTTTTGCTCCAGTGGCCCCCTCTCACACTGAATTGCTTGCCATTCCTTACACATTTACCCTGTTCTCTGTGCCCAGATCCCACCAGCCCCTCTGCCTGGAGCGCCATCCTCCTCACGTCCTTGCCTCCACATGATTCACTCAGTCCTTTTCTCCTCTCGGAACCTTCCAGGACTCTCCCCCTCCCTTCAGCCAGGTCTGATGCTGCTGTGATGTACTTCCAGGATGCCCTAAACCTGTTCCTCTCCTCGCGCTGACCGTCCGGTATTCTAATGTTCAGTTCTTGTGTCTCTGAGAGCCGGGACCGCGTCCTGTTTCCCTCTATACCCCACAAACTGCACTGCTAACCACACAGTAGGCGTTTCATGACGGTTTGTTGAATGAATGAATGGATCTACACCTGCTCTGAAAAGGAGGCCGACCCGCTTCGCTCTCCTTCTGGTGCTGTACCCTCGAAGCTGAGAATGCCTGTACGGCGCTGGGAACTGTGTTTTGGCTGTCACCTGCCTTCCCTCCATTTTCCCACCGCACCCTGATGGATGGGAGATAGGTGGTTGGCGCCCATCATTGCCTAGGATGGCTCAGTGAGGAGGTGGCGTTTCTGTCGCAGTTTGAGTGATGGCAAGAAGAGCAGGTGGCTCGGCAAGTGGGATGTTCTGAGTGCGCTGAGGAATGTGGGAAGGACTTGGCATTTGGAATAAGTGGTTTGAAGAGAAGAGGCTTTGAGCAAGTTTCCCGATAGACCTCCAGTTTGTGACCTACTCCACACGCACATCTGGTACACGTGACAGTCTGTTTCTAATACTAAAGACAATTAGAAATACTCCTTTTATCCTTCCAGAATAGGAAACGAGGCCGAGAGTAGGTGGGCATAGGAAGTTTAAAGATACTCCAGATGGTTAATGAGCCATAAAATACGAATCCTTTCCAAAAAGTGTGTTAGGACTCTCAGTAGTTTAATTGTTCATAACTTTTCATTAAAAATTTTCCATCCTTTGGTTGGGGAGGTAGGAGGTTACAGTCAAGCTTGATTTTTTATTCTGTGAAGCTGACAGGATCTGAGACGTGAATGTGGGTTACTTGTGTTTGCTGCGTTTCTCTTGCATGAGGTGGTTTCCACGTCACTGAATTGGCCAGTGTGTTTTGCTTATATAACTCTTCTGAAAGTACCTTCTGTTTTAGGAGAGCCAATTTGCAGCCATACTTTTTTTTAAGGAGAATTTTGCAGGGTAAATGAGCCTGCCTGGGTTGGAGCTCTTTATTCTTGGATACGTTGGAGTTCGGAAGGATATTAAGATATGGATGTCCTTACTGCTCTTCTGCTTCTAGGTAAACTGTAACTTTGGGACTTACCATTTCTGTAGACAAGGAGTTTAATTGCTTTATTTATTTAATTGCATTGTGGGTTGTTGGTTATTATGGTGTAAGAAACTGCACTAATTGGTAATACAAAAGTATACGTTTAACTAACATTTGTGTTTTCATCCTTACCCTAAAATATATGGACTTTTTTTTTTCATCATTGCTTCTGACTAATTTTTTAATAAATACCAGATTAGCACATATAATTATTTGAGGTAATATATGTGAGGCGATGAAATATCACTTGGTTTTTCTCAGGCTTTAAGTGAACCAGTATAGTTTTATTTGCTTTCTGCAATGGTCATCTATTTTATTTTGTCTTGTTGGCTTTTTCTGTTGTTTTGAATATGAGAAAGTTATGACCCGGGTTACAATTTAAAAATCAGGTTGTTGAAGCATTTCTTCCTTTCCTACAGAAAGTGGGTCTGCGAACCCAGATATATTTATTAAGTGCTTATGCATGTCGGCATTTTTCTACAGTGTCGGGGTGGAGGTGGATGGAAAGGATATAAAAAAGGTTAAGATACGGTTCACAGTTTCTCAAAATATGTTTATTTTAAATTTAATGGCTTGCTTTAGGCTAACAACCTTTAATGAAAATCATTCATTTTGTATTTTCAAGTCCTGGATATTTTTGAGTTTGGAAATAGGGAGACTCTGAAATTCCTGATGTTTGAATTGTCGAAGGGAACAAGTAAGACGTACCTCTGTTTAGTTACTCTAGTTAAAATGTGTACGAGTATAAAAATTACTTCTCAGATTAAGGGACTGCTTTAGTGCAACAGGGCAAAGACCACCAGTATGTAAAGACTTGTTTAGTTGTATTTCTGCTTTTTCTGCTCTTCTGTAATCGTCCATTTTCCTCCTTCAACACAGCCTTTCCTTAATTCTTATTTTATGCTCATTTCGCCATGTTCCAACCGGCATTCCCAAAATGGCAGCGCGGCAGGAGCGCGCAGGCTCTGCAATGACAGCCTTGGATTTGAATGCCACTTGGCAGCCATGTGCCCTTGGGCAAGGCGGGCCTCTCAGAGCCTCTGTTTCTTCTTCTATAAAATGGAATTAGTTGTGGCTGCTGTACCGTTGGTGGGAGAACAGAGACCTTGTGGGAGAGCCCTTGGCTTGTGGAAGCATAGTCAAGGTAAAGCTTTTAAGCAACAGCACAGAGTCCCGTCACCGGGTGCGGTCTTCAGAAACCAGGGCTCTCGGGGTCCCAAAGGCTGCCGAGGCTTGTGTTCCTTCAGCCACTTGTCAGGGAGGCGGCTTCCAAAATAATTAGACTCTTACTTGGTTTTGATCAGAGTTCATTGGCCATGATAGTGGGCATGTGGCACTCGCTCTGGGGGTGGTTTGCCTGGGCAGGGCCCCAGTTGACCAGAGCAGCTTCTGAGGAAAATACCGAAGATGGACTGGAGGTGCAGATCTCCAAGTGGAAAAGGGAAGGTTACCCCACAGCAGTGAAAGCCAGGGTTGTCTTCAGTATCTGAAGAGCCCTTTCTGCAAGAGTCAGACTTGTTCTCTGTGGCCCAGGTGACCATGGGACACGTTCCAGTGAAGCATAAGGTGGAGCGTCCTAAAAGTCAGCGTCGTGCAGAGGTGGAATGCATGGGGTGCAAACTCCGGAGCGTTGCTCCGTGAAGAGGAGAATGTTAGGCAGGTCATCGGGCCTGATTCCATTTAAAGTCTCTTTAAACCGGAGGGTTTAGGATTTTATCTTTTCTTGTTGATCCAGCACCGTGAATATATACAGCTTTGTCTGTAGCAAATGTTCCTTGAGTTTCCACCATAGGTTAGGTCCTGGTCTGGGAGCTTAATCCCTCAAGCTCAATCCCACAGGAGCTGTCTGTCCTACTGGGAGAAAGTCATGCACAGACACTTGGAATACAGTGTGCGATGTGCTAGGACAGGTAAGAGGTGATAGCATGTAAGGTGGGGGTGGGGGGAAGAACACGGCTCTAAGAAAAAGCCAGACTGCCCGGATTGAGTCCCTGTCCTGCCACTTACCAGTTAGGTGACCTCGGCCATGTTATTTACCCTCTCCCTGCCTCAGTTTCCTCATCTGTAGAATGGGGATAACTATCATCCCAGTTTCATGGGGTTAGTAAAGGAATCAGTGAGCTCATATTTTAAGACACTTAGAACAGTGCCTGGCACATAGTGATCACTGTATGTGTGTTTGTTAAATAAAATGAATTAGAGATCATTTACAGCAGGGTGATATGGGAGGACAGAGGACAAGAAGCTAATCCAGTCTGGGAATTCAGGGAAGACTCCCCAGCAGAGGTGACACCTGAGCTTCATCCCTGAGGGGTGAGTAGTTGGCCATGGAGGAAGGTGGGAGGGGCATGCCTGCAGATGGAAGTGGGTGTGCAAAGACAGAGTGAAAGAGAGTAGGACCGGGTTGGTCACCCGTGGGTAGCTAATAAGTTGGACACACGTTGGGGCCACCTCCATCACTACGTTATATCCTGAAGGCTGTGGGGGGGGGGCACTGGAAGCAGGGAACACACCAGGAGAGTGATGGCTTGGAAAGACCACAGTCCAGGATAGTGTTTGCCCAGGTGTGGTCTCCTGAGCACCTTGAGCAGAGAGGCTCTGGAAACTTGTAAAGAATGCATGTTCCACAACCAAAAAAGAGCACATTTTGTGCCCCTCCCTACAGAATCAGAATTTTGGCAGGCGTGGGACCCAGAAATCTACACTTTGACACCCTCTCTGGGTGAGTCTAATAAGCACAAATCCTGGGCACTCCCTGTTCAGGGGCTGATGGGAGGGTGAAGCTGGGTGGCAACTCAGGCAGTTTTGCCTCCATCAGAGGCTGAAGGAGCACCTTGAAGGCATTGGCCCTGGAATAAGAAGCAAAGCCAAAGTGGCAGGCGATGCCGTGGGACTTTGAACTAATTGGGTGGTAGAGGGGGCCAGGGTGTGGAGAGAAGGGGAAGACCCCACCATGACACACAGGAGTATGGCTCGGGTAGTTCAGTAGATGCCTCATTCACTCAGGCAATTTGTGTGTTCATTCCCATAAACGTCTCCTCTCCACCAGGGTTAAGTACGCCAAAGGCTAAAGAAAATGCCCAGAACGTGGACTGGGAGGTAACCATGTGGGGCTGGTGGCTCCCCGGGTCTGGCTAAGGCCCAGGCAAGTGGGCAAGCTGCGTGTGGAGCAGGACGAGGAGTTGGAGGTGTTGATGAGGTACCAGAGGGCCAGCTGGGTACTGTGTCTTTCCGGAATGTGGTTTCAGGATCTGAGCCTAAGAGGGACCCTGTCTGGAGGCCCTGCTGGGGGACTTCGTGTTCGCTGTTCGTGAAGTTGTGACCTGAGGAGACAAGGTCTCCCAGGAGCATGTGGAAGCCTCTCCAGACTGACGGTTTTATTTGGCCCAACCAGTGTTTTCACTTTTTTACGTTTATTTATGAATGTTTTAGAACTTAGATTGTTTCATATAAACTTCCAGCCCCTCTTTAAAAAAACAAAAAAACCAGACTGTCCAGCAAGCTGAGAACCATGGTGTCTTTCAGGGACAGTGGCTGGAGCCAGCAGCTGACTACTGGCCACCCCCCTGGTGGGGACTGCAAGCTCTTCCTTTCTCCGTGGTCTGCACTTGCGGAACTCTGTCACCTTGGGAGTTTGTGCCCTGTGGTACAGGTAGGAGGAAGGAAGGACAGGGCAAAGATGAGATCTGGGCAGACGAGGAAGGGAGGCCATGAAGGAGACAGAATGGCAGCAGGGGAGGGGGGCCCAAAGCTGAGGGAAGCAGGGAGGCAGCTGAGGAGCCTCAGCTTATCAGCTCTGTGTGTGTGACCCGTAGGCCCAACCAAACAGCCCGTGTGTGAGTTGTGTGCGTGTGGTGTGTAGGAGTGGTGGTGTTGTGTATGTGGTGTGAGTGCTGTGTGTGTTCAGTAGGTAACCCACCTGAGCCAGCTTAGTGTGTGTGAGTTGTACGTATGTGGTGTGTGAGTAGTGTGTGTATGTGACGTGTGTATGTGGTGCGTGTGAGCGGTGCGTATGCAGTGAGTGGTGGGTGGTGTGTGTGTGAGCTGTACGTGTGAGTCTTCAGTGGTTTCCCTGGTCCCCTCTTCCCACAGAGCCATCATTTTCCCGCAGCCTCCAGCCCCCACATCCCTCCGCTTTCCGCAGAGGATCTGTTGTTCTCTGGTAAAGAGAATAACCACGCTTGCTGCAACAGCGTGTGAATTAAAAGAAGATTGCCTCTGAGAAGGCGAGTGAGGAGCCCCTGAAAGGTGCCTGGGTGTTGTCACAGTCCCCTTGGCGGTTCAGACCCCGGCTTCAGCCTGCTCTTCATAGTCGGCTGTTGGCATTCATGGCTCCCACCCTCTGCGGGCACCCGGAACTCTGTGGCAGATGGTGGCAGGGATTTTGCTGAGGCACAAATTTGGATAATAATAGCTGGGCGTGAGCTCCTGGCTGCTGAGCAGGCCTGGCCCTGCCAGCCGGGGGGCTCTGTCCCTCCTGCTTTTCATCCTGTGTCTGTTTTATGGAGAAAAGTGTGTGCCCCAGTGGTGTGTGGGAGTTGGGGATTCATGAAGATTTTAATGTTTTCATGGCAACGGTTTGGGTCTGCAACCCTTAGAATGCCAAGGGTCTTATGGACTATGTACTCTATTTTTTTTAAAAGATTTATTTATTTATTTTAGAGAGAGACAGTGCACAAGCAGGGGGAGAAGCAGAGGGAGAAAGAACCCCAAGCAGACTCCCTGCTGAGCGCAGAGCCCAACACAGATGGGAGGGGCTTCATCTCAGGACCCCCAGATCCTGACCTAAGCCAAAACCAAGAGTCAGATGCCCAACCAACTGAGCCACCCAGGTGCCCTTCTGTACTGTACTTTAAAAGCCACAGTAAGGTTTCTCCTGGGATTTTATTTTGCTGGATTGGAGTCAGAATGAGGAATTAAATATGAGGCTTGCATTTTTAACCTAAGAAGTTATGTGTATAATATCCCAATCTCATCATTATCACCAAAGTTTTACATTTAGTATTTTTTTTTATTTCATTTCTTTTCTTGGAGGTTTATTTTCTGTTTGATTTCTGAAAGTTTTAATTTTGCTTTTTCTCTGAATGCTTCCTGTCCACTTACCACATAGAGTTAAATAAATATCTGTGGGTGAAAAAATTCTATAGGTGTGAAAATGAAATGTGACAAATCAGCTTTCGTCATATGTCTTAAGTTGATGTTGTAGTTACATGGGGGGGAGGGCTGAGCATCATGTAGCAGCCCCTTCCATGAGCTAAAAATGGACAGGTTTTTGTGTGGGGGTCATTTCCAGTATTCTGGGGGTGGGGGAGACATTGTTTCTCTCCTCTCTCTCTCCCCCTCCCTCCTTCTTTCCTTCCTTCCCAATTTCTTTTTTTTTTTAATTTTTTTTATTATATTATGTTAGTCACCATACAGTACCTCCTGGTTTTTGATGTAAAGTTTGATGATTCATTAGTTGCGTATAACACCCAGTGCAACATGTAATATGTGCCCTCCTTACTACCCATCTCCCAATTTCTGATCTTAGAGAATTTCTCCTAAGAATAATTTGACGAGAGGATAGAAATGTGTGTTCAAAGATGTTTTTTAGCAGCATTGCTTACAAGTGGCAAAAGGGGGGAAGGCAGCGGAAGCATCCAACAGTAAATACTCTTGCAGCCGTTAATGCTGTGATTACCCAGATCTGTCTGTATTCACATGCAAGGTTGTCCATGATATAGTAACTAAAAGTACATACGGTGTTTTATATGGGAATACGTGTGTGTGTCAACTCAACAGTATTGGCAAGAAGGGAATCTCCGGTTTTAGGGAAGAGATTATCGGGGCTAGTGAGTAAATCAAGAGAATGTTAGTAAAAGTAGGTAGTGAACTCAGGGAGAGTATCTGCATAGGCCAAGACTGTGTGAGAGAGGGACAAAATAGGAGAGAAAGCTGCAGGATGTTTACATTGGAGTAACGGCGGAGTGGAGGGGAGCCAAGGACACAGTGGGAGTTTGCCCAGGTGCAGGGAGTTTGCTCCAACTGCACCGATGAACTTGGGCCCCACTCCCTGTTGTCTTGGCAACAGGGCACCTGCTCCAAGCTGATGACATTAGAAAAAAGAGAAGAAACGAGACAGTCCACCTTGACTTGAGGTCAGTGTCATCAGAGGTGGAGCCCTGTGATCTTGATAGCAGCTCCCCGCCCCGGGGAGAGGGTGGCCTGGAGGTTCCTGAAACTATCCGGAATGAGGTCTTGAGGGCAGAACCTGAATCGGAGTATGAGGGTGAGGTCAGGCTGCACCCGGAGAGAGCTGTGCAACTGTCTCATTGTCAGCACCCAGTGCCTCACGCTCCCGACCGAGCCAGGCTGCCCCTGGGCGGGAGGGACAGGGAGTCGGCCATGACGCATGGCCCCTCTCTGACAAGTCTGGCTTGGGCTGCAGCATCACATCGTGCCCCTCCCTGCCTCCCTCCCTTGCTTTCCTGTGTCATCTAAGGGGCTGGACCCCACTGCCCGGGGATGTGCCTCTTGGGGAACCTGGAACCCAGCCAGAGCTCTGTGTCTCCCCAGCCCCTGGTAACCACCAGCAGGTGGGCTGGCAGGTCAGTCCAGGTACCTGAGGGTGCAGGCCCCTCCCTCAGCATTGTCTCTCAGTGAGGGGGCTTCCCCAAAACGCACCCTCACCCCTGGCCATCTCTTCCTTGTGACCCTTTCCACAGAAGGCAGATGACCAGCTGCCTTCCTGGGCAGTTGGTTTGGTGACCTCAGTGGGGTTTAGTGCTCTCAAAAGGTAGGCCTTTGAAATACTAAAAACTTACTTGTTCCTCTTGAAGGAGGGGAAACAATGTCCTTGGGCCTGAGTGACTCTCCTCAGAGCAGGGACAGAAACACAGATATAACCTCTGGCAGGACATCCAGCCACACATGGGCACTAAAATGTAGACTGGGGGTTGTTCCGGGTGATAAGATTATGGGCGATTTTCACTTCTTTTTATACCTTGGTGTTGAATGGCTATTTTAGGATGAACACATGTTTATGTGAGTTGTAAAGCTCCCTTTCATTTTGAAAAAAGGAAAATCTCCCATCAAGGGTGTCAAAATCAGTAACCTATTTCCAAGCACATTGAGTTGTTAGCCTGATGTCAGCATCGTCTCATGTAGTTTTGGGGGTCCTGTGAACCCTCAGAATTCGAATTCAGAAGCTTGTGTATGCAGTCCTTTTTCAGGGTTGAGGAGCAGTAAATTTTATCAGATTCTCAAAGGGGCGGCAGGGGGGATTCAGGCTATGAGATGGTTAAGGATGACTGAGGTTCTTTTCACAGTTCTTTCTGGGGGCCTGTCCTTGGATGGCTGTCTGATTTCTAGTTTCTGTCATGATTTGGAGTCCTCGATGCTTCTGTCATCTCAGCCAAAGGACTCTGTTTGGGCCAGGCCAATTATCAGCTGCCTCAGAAGATAGTGAGTTTTCCTGTCCCCTCTGGGAGGCCACAACTGGGGTCAAGCTCCGGCCACCATGGGAACCCTGTCCCTGTGCTCTGGCAGAATGTGGACTTAGGGCCCAGTGGCTGACGTCAGAGGGAGGGGCAGGCAAGGAGGAGGTAAGAGCTTGGGAACGGCCTCAGGCAAAACCTCCAGCCTGTCGATGTGCTGAGTCCCAAAGAGCCATACCTCCTGTGGTTTGCTGGCTCCCTAAATGGGACCAGTCGTATCACTGGCACCAAAAGCACTTACTAGGTTCTTACTTAACAGGGGTTCACCATGAGGCAACGAGAATGAGGAATGAAGACTAGTTAAGAATGAGAACAGGAAAGGTTGGTATTGTATCGTGGCCCAAGGTGGATAGGTCAGAAAGGATAGATTCAGCTGTTTGATCAATCTTGTCCATGTAAAACCAGGTTTCTCCAAGTATGCAAATGTGTACTTGATTTCCACCTTGCACCTTGATTTCCACCTTGCACCCCTAAGCACGATTTCTACCCCTGCCTATAAAAGCAGATGGCCAAAGGCAAATCACAGAACACATCTCCAGTTGTGGTTCTGACTTATGTTTGAGAATTACGGACAGACATTTTTATATTCAGTGCAGGGTAGAGGCACAATGGACCTTTAAGACAACTGGGTGGATTGAGGAGCACTGGGGGAATTGTGGGAACTGCCTGTAAAGCAAATTGTTATTCTTTGGCAGCCAGTGGCGGAGACAGAATTCAAGAGCCTTTGGATGATTGGGCGATACTAGAACAAGGGGTATTTTAGCTTATAAGAAGATGACATCTTGGGGACATGTGGCTGGCCAGGCAGTAGAGCATGTGACTCTTAATATCAGGTCGTGAGTTCGAGCCCCATGTTGGGTGTGGAGCTTAAAGAAAAAAAAGCAGGTGCCAACTTGGATAAGCTGGATGTATTTAAAGGAGTCAGAAAAGCTGCTGAAATTGGGTGGTCGAGAGGGGAAGGGAGACTGGTTCATTGTGCTTCTGTGAAAGGTGTGGACACAGAGGGTCAGCACCCCTTCCAGATCCCAAGTTGAAGGGTGCACCTTTTAAGAGCCTGGGAGTAGCCAGAATAATCACATCAAGGGGACAGACGTGCAGATAGCACTTCTTTATCTCTTACCACACATCAGGCACCGTGCGGTGTTCCCAGGTGACTGTTTCAAGTATCCACACCGCCACTCTGGTGGAGATGCCGTCATCTGTATTTTACAGGGGAAGGGAATGAGGCATAGGGAGGCATAGTGTTTGCCCAGGGTTATGCAGCTGGAAAGTAACAAAGTCAGGACTTGAACCCACGTTTGTGACTCGGTAGCCCACAGCCCTGTACCACCCCCCTGTGTTCAGAACCATGGACAGACATGGCAGCAGGGGAGACTGAGGACAGACTTCAGGGCCCTGGAAATGAGAAGTCCCAAGAGGTGACTCCGGTCCACCAGGGAGATGACCAGCCCAGGGCTGATGGTGAGACAGGCCCCGGAGCGAGGAAGGTAAAAGGGAGATGGTGGGGCCATGCCTTTGGTCCTGTAAGGGTCTTTGCTGGTGTGGTCAGTGGTGTGACTCAGGCAGCTGAGCCAGTGATGGAGAGGTGAGCCAGCACTTTCGCCCCGTCGTGTTTGCCTTCACCAGGACACCTGTGCATCCCTGACACCTGATTTGGATCTGCCAGGCGGTCAGTGTAACGAGAGGAGGGGCTGACAACTAAGCCGCACAGGCACAGGGACAGTAGGAAGCAGCCTATAGCCTCGGGTAGGGATGGCAGGAGGTCACCCGACTTCTTACAAAACTGCTGCTTCTACATGGGGAAGCCTTTCTTTCCTGGAAAGGGCCCTTACTGGCACAGTTGGCTAGACTCAGCTCCCTGTCCCTAGACCAGTCAGTATGGCAAGGACGGGATCCTAGAGGAGTAGCGTGACAGCCCCCAACCCAGCCACAGGGTTGGCCTGGGGGGAAGTGCCGGTCCACAGAAGGAAGGGAGGGGCAGTGATCAGACCCTGGGATGGGAGCCCCCACAATGCTCAGGCAAGGCAGGTTTGAGGCTCGTGTCAAGGGCTTGTGTACAGGAGGTTCTTAAGGCTAGAGCTAGTGGAGGAAGGCCAGGGGTGCGGTAGGTGTTTGTTCTCTGTCCTGGACCAGGGCCCAGATATGGGGAGATGAGCTAGAGACCAGGGGCATGGGCTTGGTGCCCTGGAGGAGGGGCACTAACCTGTCTGTGTGCAAGTCAAAGGGACTCCCTGGTAATGAGCTGGCAGCAGACACCTGGCTGTAAGATCACCTGCTGATCCTGGGGATCACTGAGTTTGTCGAAGTAACTGGGGTGGCCTGAGGGCCAAGGCCACACAGGGCTTATGGCTCAGGGACCTGTGCTGATAAGTAATGATCTGATCCCGACCCTGGGCCCTTGCCCGTCTTTCCTCTATCCAGTGAAACACTTCATCAAAAGTGGGGAGCACAGTGCCTGGTTCAGAGTAGGTCTCCAGTTCAATAAGCAGTTATAGGGGGCCTGCCCTGTGCTGGTCGGAGGGGGGAAATAAAGATGAAAAAGACAGAGCCCTGGACCCTCTGGATGTTTGAGGTGGCTGGTTGACAAACTATGGACACCTCTATTTGTGGGTACTGTGTTGTGAGACAAGATGGCAGCAAGGACTGGGAGTGGGGGGCCAATGGAAGAGGGATGTCGGAGTTAGCTTCCTGGAGGGATGACCCCAGGGTCATTATGGAGCTGGCCAGATTTGGGGAACAGTGGTGGGATGAGGGTAGTTAGACACAAAAGGAGGGGCATGGGGGAGAAACCCCCTGTGGCCGTGGGGCAGCTCCGAGCAGTTCAGGACAGTGAGAACTAAGTTGGGGGCGAGGATGTAAGAGGGTGGATCTGGGGGAACCGGCTCACCCCCTGGCTTCCTTACATCAGAATCTCCCCCAAATGTCTGGCATCTGGAGGACCCATCGATGGGCCCTGTGTAGGCTAGCCCTGCGTTCTGGTGACTCAGGAGGGTGCAAACAGCACTGGGTGATCTCAGCAGTTAGTGGGTGAGGCCGACAGGCCCAGATACCAGGGATAAAATCTTCCTGGACCGAATGCCTCTGATAATCACCCAGTCTTTATCTGTGACTTTCAAACCACTGCTTCCTTGGGTCGTGAATGGGTCCTTTGGGCCCCCATGGTTCCTTCTTATTCCATTGGGCCACTTAATAAAAATAGTGTAAACAGGGTAGCTTATAAACAACAGGAATTTATTTTTTTCAGTTCTGGACACTAGGAAGTCCAAGATCAAAGCATCAGCAGATTCAGCGTCTGTGAAGACCCACTTCTGAGAAAATCTTTTCTCTGTAAACTCAGATGGTGGAAGGGCAGGGATGGGGTTACTCTTCGGGGTCTCATTTATAAGGATGCTAATCCCATTTGACCTAATCATCTTCCAAAGGCCTCACCTCCAAATACCATCACATTGGGGGTTAGGGTTTCAACATGTGAATTTTAAGGGGACACAAACATTCAGTCTATAGCAGTTCCCAAGTGGTGGCCCCCACAGGCCTTCCCCCATGTGCTTACAGGTAAACTAGCAAACCTGTGCCCCTGTGTCCCTGTGTCACTCCTACCTTCATGTGTCCTTAGCTTCACCTGTGCCTGGCCCAGACTCAAAGGAAGTGTGCCCACAGGCATGGCCAAGGGGCCAGAATCTGGCAGCATTTCATAAAAGAGCAGAGGTAAGGACTGAGGGTTGCCACACAGCCAGAATTGCCGGGTCATTAAGATGCTGCCTTCAGAACACACTTTTCTCGTTCCCTTGCTCTAGCACAAATGCCCCAGTGGTAAATTATCTCTGGACACCTGAGCTTGTATGTTAGCCGTTCCAGACATTTCCAGCTGCTGGGAAGAAAGTGGCTGGAGGGCCAACCAAAGGACTAATTTTGAATTGGTGAAGGACCAATTCTATAGCTCCGTGATGGTTGTTTTAATACAAGTAATACAAGTAATGAATCAAAATACGCTAATAAAAGAAGGACGGCTAGACATTATAGAAAGATACGTGTATGTCTGTGCATAGAGGAAGTACGTAACACATGCTTTCTGTAAATATGTATGTGTGTGGATCTGTAAAGCAGTATAGACATTTATGGAAAAACAAGTAAAAATACTTCTTCATGGCCTATTCCATCCATTCCCCAGAGAAAACCAGTGCTTCATTATAATGGATGACCTTATAGACATCTTTCTATGCATTTACATAATAAACAGATGCCTGCATTTTTGTACATTTATAGTTTGTTTTTCTTATCCAATAACTTGGCTTATTCACCTCACTTCATTTATCTTTGATTCTTTTCCACTCTTTTTAACTGTAGCAGAATATTCCCCAATATGGATGTAACATTCTGTACTGTTAATGATGGATGCTTAATCGGTTTCCCTTTTTTATTACAAACAGCACTGCGGCGAATCTCCTTGGCCTACATCTTTGTGACTGGAATTGATGTCTGACTAGTAGATTCCAAGATGTAGAATAATGGGATTGGGGATAAGGCACATATAACATTTAGTGGATACTGCCAAATACTTCCAAAAGGTTTCTATTTCCGCTCTCACTTGCGGTGTGGAAGTGAGTTTTGACACCCTTGCCAGTACTGCTATTATTATTAAAACATGATATTCTAGTCTGATAGGTGGGATCAGAGGCTATTGTTTTAGTTTGTGTTTAAGTATGAATAACGTTGAACATCTTTTCATATGTTCATTGCCTTTGGTATTTGTCTTTCTCTAATTAGCCTGCTCATATCCCCTACTGATTTTTTAGTTGTAGGAGCCCATATGCATTTTGGATATTAATAATTTGTCTGTTATGCCTGTTGCAAACATTTTCCTTTCAATAGATTGTTTGTCTTTTACCTTTATTTATAACATCTGTTTGCCAAAGGGAAGTCTTAAGTATTTATTTATAAGAATCTGTAGAGGGAATTAGGGAATTTAAACGGCTTTAGGCTAGTGGTTGGGCCCTGTTTTAGCTATTGTTCAAATGTATGTATGTACATATATTCTGGTGATTAATAAACCTTTTAGAAATTAAATGATACATGGGCACAGCTATTTCTGTGCATTTCCTCGGTGGATGCTAAAAATACAACTATCATTGTGTAGAGAGTTCCAGAAAATCTGTGATGCTGCAAAGAGGTCCCCCATGCATGGAAAAGTTGGGGACCGTTGACCCAGAAGATGGACTTACATCTGCTTATAAGTAATTGATGAAGTCTATTAGTCAGGACTCATTTGGTTGAAAGTAACTAAAACCCAACTCAAACTAGCTTAAGCAAGAAGGGTTATATATGATGTATATAACTGGGACATCTAAGAGAGGTTCTGGCTTCAGCCACATCTGAACCCAAGGTCTCCAAGAATGGATGTCCTCAGGTCTTGCTTTCTCTCTCTGATTAAGTCTCTGCATTTGTTGGTCTGCCTTGTCTCTACTCAGCATCATTTTCTCCCACTGCAGACAGAGGCTGTCCGAGGAGGGACAGGTAGCTGGGGCAGCCCCGGGTTTCCATTCTTATAGATCAGCATACAAAAGAGACCCTTTCCTGTGAGTGCACAGCACCTCTGTCAAGGAAAAGGAGACCAGTTGTCCCACCACTATCCTCATTCACTCAGTCACATGCTCCCCGCCCCGGGCTGGGGGCAGGGACATAGTGATTGATAGTTCAACCAGAACCACATGAGGAGGGGAAGGAGCAGTTCACCCACAGAAAGAGGGGTGCTAGATGGACAGACAGACTGCAGGGCCCGTGCATGACATCCAGAAGACTGGTGGCGAGAACCTGGCCTGGAGGCAGAGGAATGAGCTTGACATGGGGCTCCATCCACCACATCTGCCTTGGGCGGCTGCCTCAGTCTCCCTCCTGACACTAGGCTCTCTCTTCTGTAACGTGGTCTTGTGAGGATCAATGAGTGATGCCTGCCATCGGGCTCTTGGGGACCCCAAAGTGCAAAGCAGATGATATCAAACGAGATCTGTCAGTACGTCTAGCACTTCGTAGGCACTCAAGAGGTGATGGCTTTCCTCCCTGGTATTTACCAGAATTCAAAGGGTGTTAAGAATAAGGTAACCAGGGGCACCTGGGTGGCTCAGTCAGTTGAGTGTCTGCCTTTGGCTCGGGTTGTGATCCCAGGTCCTGGGATTGAGCCCCGCATCAGGCTTCCTGCTCAGCAGGGAACCTGCTTCTCCCTCTCCCTCTCCCTCTCCTCTTGCTTGTGCTCGTGCCTCTCTCTCTCTCTCTTTCTCTCTGTGTCAAATAAATAAATAAAATCTTAAAAAAAAAAAAATAAGGTAAGCAGGCTGCGCGAAGTTCTTCCTTTACCACTGGAGCGAGGCCGCTTTCTCCAGGGTGGCCCACCTGCCTTTGCACAGCTGATTATTGGTCAGGAGAAGGTAATGGAGAACGAGGCAGGGTACAGTGGGGGCTCTAGAAACAGTTCTTGATGAGAAGCTGCCCGCTTGCTGGACTGACGGAGAGAAGATCTACTCGGTGAAAGTCCAGCCGTGCTCTGAGCCCCTGCGGCTGGCCTGGTGCCTCCTGTGACGGCCCGTGTCATGACCTGCTTTGCTTCCCTTGTAGTCCACCTGACCCCGGTGTCCACAGCTAAGAATGGAGCGAGTAGCAAGAGTCGAAAGAGAGTCATGCCTGAGCCAGTGACAGAGCCCCCCGTGACGGACCCCATTTACGAAGCTCTCCTGTACTGCAACATTCCCAGTGTGGCTGAGCGCAGCATGGAAGGTAGGCCTGCCCGCACTGCCCAGCATGGCATCGGGACCCGCCCCCCTCTGGGGACTAGGAGTTCTTCAAGCGGCACAGTGTGGTAGGAGGGAGCCAGACGGCCTGGGCTCAAGTCCTGCAGTTGGCATGAGGCCGTGCCCTTGAATGAGTTCCCAAGTCTTACCTTCCTCATCTGTGAAATGGGGGTAAGCCCTCCACACGTTTGTCATTATGGTTTTTGGTGAGATACCGGAGATGGAAACGTAGGCTTGATGGGCTCTAGGACGTCACCCCCATCTATGCTCCTCCTTTCCAGGAAAACTCTCTTCCACAGGATGCAGGATGCTCTGTTGGTATCTTGCCGTAAAGGTGTAGGAAAATAGGATTTCTGTGTTGAGTTTTGCTTTTTTGAAAGTGTATCACAGAATGATATTGAATATTTTTATTAATTTGTGCCCCCATTTGTTTCATGGAGCTTTTATGTATTTAATTTATTTTTTAAAGTAGACTCCACACCCAACGTGGGGCTTGAATTCACAACCCTGAGATTAAGAGTTGCGTGCTCTGACTGAGACAGCTAGGAGCCCGTTTCACGGAGCTTCAAAGCAGAAGTCATTGTTTCCAGCATTTCTGTAGGCCTCCCCCTAGGCTGTGGATGTGAGTGAGGCCACATGAGTCATCGTGCCCCCATTTCACTGGCCTCCAGCTCCCAGCCACACCCCCAGAGCCTCCCTGTTACTTCTGGGGGCTCTGAGACATAACCAGCTGTGTCACGTTCCTCCACCTGCCTTGTGCGCACCCCGCACCCTGGCACGTCACTTCTGTGAAGTGGACAGGATCCACACCTCCTGAGTGCTAACCAGGCCATATGCTCCTCTCCCGCAGGTCACGCCCCGCATCATTTTAAGCTGGTCTCGGTGCATGTGTTCATTCGACATGGGGACAGGTACCCACTGTATGTTATTCCCAAAACGAAGCGACCGGAAATTGACTGCACTCTGGTGGCTAACAGGTAAATTGCACTTTTCCTGCAAGTCATTTTCAAGAATCTGTTCTCTCTGTCCCGATCAAAATGCTGGCTGGAGAAGGACAGAAAGGGCTAAGCTATGCTTGTTGAGCACGTCTGAGCTTCAGCAGCGATCCTGCGTGTTAACTGTCATTTCCCAGTGGGGCGGGAGGAGGCTCAGGGAAGCAAGGACAGCTGTGTTAGGCCACACAGCAGATAAACTGCGATTTGGGTCCGGGCCAGTGTGAGGCCTGCTCTCCTCAGCCATGTTCTACAGTTTGAGAAAGAGCTGGGACACAGTGCAGTGAGCACTGGGCCAGATGTCCTCAGACCCTGGGGCAGCTGTGCTGTTCGGGGCAGCTGGGAAGTCCCTTAGTGTCTGAGCCTCCCCCTCGCATCTCTGCAGTGGGGATGCTGCTGCTGTGTGGGGTCAGGAGGAAGTGAAAGGATCGAGGAGAACCTGCACCCCCAGCCGCATAGCCATACACATTTAAGACAGAATTCCGCCTTTTCGTTTTTCACGGGAATAGGAATGGCGTGCTCTTGGTTGAAAGCCCTTAGGATAAAAAATAAATCAATAGATTGCATATGGGAAAGGTAGGGCTCTAAAACGAGAGGCAGAGTTAGCACTGACACAACGGGCCGGGCTCAGCGCTGTGTCCAGGGGCACATCACATCGCTCGCAGGGTTGACTGAATGAGCGGAGGAGATGGAGGGAAGTGCTCAGTGAGGAAGACGTCATGCGTATGGAATGCTTCTGGATGCCAGCCTGCCCCGGGTAGGGCCGGTCTGGGGGAACCATGGGTTGCCTCCCTGCAGCCAGGCCTGTTCCTTCTAGTGGATGGTGGTGTGAACCCCAGGGAGGGGCTTTCAGGGTAACTCTTTGCGTCTCCAGGCTTCTCACCATCCAGGATTATGGAGAAGAGAAAGTAAACCCTTGGCTACAAACACATCCTGAAATAGTGCCTGACTGTAGGCTGTCATGCGCTCTGTCCTTTCCTCCTGGAGGCCACGGAGCTTGCAGCCTGGGTCCTTGGGTCTTTTCTGTTTAGCAAACCTGGGTGCCTGTCCCAGTGTACCATGGGTTGGAAAAGCCCCTGTCAGAGGGCCATGCAGACACTGGCTTTCTTCTTCTGGTCTCTAGCCCTCTGTGCCAGCCTTCCCGCTGGGGCTTTCTACCCCTGCTCTGCCCACCTCTCGCTGGCCGCCAACCCTGCCAGGCCTTTGCCCCTGCTGTTCAGCTTGCTCGCCCCATCCCCGTGTGACCCACTCCTACAGCTCCTCAGAGACTCCCCCTGAGATGCTGCCTCCTCTGGGAAACCTTCTCTGGTCCTATTGGGCACTGCCACTGAAAAGGGGAATGTACGGGAAGGGTCTCAGAACAAAATATTTAATGACCAGACCTGAACTGGCCTTAGGATTAGGGCAAGGATAGAGGCCATCTGCCGTGCTGGGTATTAACCCTTGGGTGTCTTGATCAGGGGATGGTCTGGAGTGTCTGGAAAGGCAGGAGGACAGGGAGGGCAGCTCAGAGAAGTAGCTTTATTCCACTGGCATAGACTGTGGGTATCTGCCCTTTGAACTGTCCAGGAATGGATAGGCCAAAAGACCTCTCAGCTGGCCAGACGCGGGGCAGCCTCAAGGACTCCGTGGACAATACCACGCTTTAGCCCTGGCGACTCGTGGCTTCTGCTCCCCTTTCTCTAGCTGGGCTTCACATTCCCAGACGTGAGAATTTCAGTGGCTCAGCTCAGACCAGGGTCTGTCCCCAGACCAGTCAGCCGTTGCTGCAGGGTTCCTGAACACCTCGAGGCTCTGGACGTTACCCTGGCTGTTCCTGGAGAAGGTGCGCATTGGGCACGGCTGGCCGCCAGCACGCAGTACCTCCCCTGTGCACCTCCATGCTTTGCGGCGTGTCTTCCAGCATGATTGTCTCTGCCCTTCCCACACACTGACTCCTCAAGGGCAATGGGTCTTGCTGCTTTCTTACTGGTGCCCAGCCCAAGCCCGACATGAAATATTTGTTGGACTAGCTTGGCTGCAGAGTGAATTCAGGACCTTAGTGAGAATCGGAAGTTATCATTACCGATCAAAGGCCTCATGGTAGATTTCAGCCTCTGCCATGGAATCCCCGGAGGCCTTTGTAACCTTTTTGATAGACGGCAAATCCCTTCACCTTTGTGAGCCTCGGTGCTCTGTCCTGCGACCTGGGGACAGTAGTCCATCCCTGATCACAGCCTTGTGAAGTCTAAGGGGATGGACTGAAGCACTGAGCTGTTCATACTGAGAGGTCAGCACGCGATGGCGTTTCACTTACTACTGTGGCGTGCAGGCTTGCTGGGCCCGGCCTCTTTCCTACTGTGCATGGTCGTGGTCGCGAGACCAGGCCAGGTCCCAAGGCCCCTCATTCCATCACAGCCACGGCCGGACCCTCTGACAGGGCCGTTTCTGGAGCTCCCATCCGACAGGCACAGTTCCTGGGGGGACCAGCTGCTCTGGCTGCCTCTACCCTCATTTTCTCTGGCCTTGGTCTTTTGACCTCCTTCTATTTTATTGCACATTCTGTATCTTTGGGAGCTGCTTGAAGTCCTTGGTGGAAAGAGGGAGGAGTATGCATGTTTAATTAATTACTGTCATTTAATCCATCTTTAAAAACATGAAGTTGACTTGTTATTATTATAAAGGCACACTTGAGAGTAAGAGTGAGCAGGGCTCCCAGCGTCTGAATCGCCTGGACTCAGAGGTCTGGGTCACCAGCTGTGCCTGCTGCCTTTCCAGGTACTAGTTCAGCTTCACAAGTCATTCATTTTTATGGCCTCTTGAAGGTGGTGGGTCCTGGAGTGTGCCCGCTACGCTAGTCTAGCGAGCGGCCGTATCTGGGCCAGTAGGCAGGCTTGCCGTGAGCTGAGTACGAAGGAGTGGATGTCCACGCAAGTTGGTGGCCCCGGTGTTTCCCTTCACGGTGACTCGTTCCATGGCTCTCCCGAGTCTTTGTAGTGGAAGCTGCCTCTTCATGAGTGCCCTGTGCCTCATGACCAAGGTGTGATTTTAACTCTCCTAGGACAGCGTTTAGCCAGCAGTAAGGTTATTCGCTGTACGTGTGCCATGTTTATTGAATGCTTTTGTTTTACATTCATGAGTATGAATCAGGTACTCTTTCCTACATCCAAGGAAGCAAAGCATATTCACTTCAGTCAGTATTTATTCAATACGTTTTATTTTTAAACACCTATTATGTGTCAGGTATTGTGACACGTGACTGGCCCACGTACCAGGAGGGGGCATGTGGGCCGGCAGCTAAATAAAATGAAGGAGCCAGCCCTGTGCAGACCTGGGGGAAAGAGCCTGGGGCTGGAAGAGTTGCGCAGGTAGGAGAACAGTAAGACCGTATGTGGCTGGACAGGAGGAGGAATGGGGAGAGCGGGCTGCTAAAGATTCACAGAAGAGAGGCTGTCCCTGCCCCCAGGGGGCCCACTCCCCTCTGAGAGACAGATCTGGTGGCCAGCACTGATGGTGGCGGCAGCAGTATTAGAGAAGAAGTGGAAGAATTAGAAACAGTAGAAGTGCAACTAGTTTGGGAACCATATTTGGGGGCATGAACCACAAGGGGGCAGCGTGACTCAGCCTGCGGCAGAGGGAGAGGCGGGATGGCAGGGCAGGGAAGGCCACTGAGGCAAAGGGACCTAAAGGGTGTGCAGGAACAGGTCAGGTGGCAACTGATGATAAATGGCACCTGGGGCGGTGAAACCTACCTGTGCAAGGGTTGGGGGAGGTGGACAGCTCAGCCCACAGGCTGGAGCATGAGTGGAGAGGTGGGGAGGGACTAGGTTATCGGATGCTTTGAATACCCAGCTGAGGACTGTGGATGCCAGGCAGGAAGGCGGCAAGGGAGCTGGGAAGTGGAGGGATGAATTTATGATGGTCTCTGGCTGCCGTGATGCGGAGGATGGATTGGAGGCTGGAGGTGATGTGTACGTTCCTATGGGGATTGTGATCCAGAAGAAAGATTTCCTGCAGACTCCCAGCCCAAGTCCTTGACCTGCAAGGCCTCCTGCACTCTCCCTCCTCCCCTTGCCCTGCCCTTGCTCTTGCCCTGGGGCTCTCCTCTCCCTCACTCTCTGCCTTCAGCCGCACTGCCCCTAGCTCTCCTTCCCACTGACTGTGTCCCCTCTGCAGACAGCTCTTCCCTAGCAGCTTTATGGCTGGCGGCTTCTCCCACCTCCTCCAAGCCTTTGCTTAAATGTCACCTTCTCAGTAAGACTGCTCAGAACGCTTCGCTTACAGTTACCATGCACTTTGTCCGCCCAAGTCTCCCGGGTCCCCCTTTCCCTGCTCTTCTTGAGAAACAGGTCCTAAAAACCCCACCTTGTGACCTTCTCTTCGATCGAAGCCTTCTCTCCAACTCCAATGCCAATTCCCTGAATTTCAGCCTCTATCATTTATTCATTCAACAAATATTTAATCGTGTTCCTCCCATGTGCCAGGCACCATGTTAGGCACCTGGGGCGCAGCAGCATTGAACACTGCCCTCGGGGAACTTACATTCTAGCCTGGGGGGAAAAAGAAAACGTACAACGAACACTAGAAGCACTAGGTCAGTGCTTCATAGCATCTGTTACCTTCTAATGTGCAAGCATGCACACACACACACACACACACACACACACACTTTCTAGTGTTCGTTGTACGTTTTCTTTTCTCCCAGGCTAGAATGTAAGCTCCCCGAGGGCAGTGTTCAATGCTGCTGCGCCCCAGGTGCCTAACATGGTGCCTGGCACAGGGGAGGAACACAATTAAATATTTGTTGAATGAATAAATGATAGAGGATGAAATTCAGGGAATTGGCATTGGAGTTGGAGAGAAGGCTTGGATCGGAGAGAAGGTCACAAGGTGGGGTTTTTAGGACTTGCTGACAGCTTGGACGGGAGTGAGACACAGAGAGGATGGTGCCCCAATTTCTGATTGGGTGTCTAGCTAGTGGTGGTGCCCCTGCCTGAAATAGAAAGTGCAGAAGAAGGGAGGAAGGGGAGGGAAGTTATGAGGACAGGTCTCGGTGCTAAGTATGAGCTGTCATCAGACATTCAAGTAATAATTTCTGAAGGTAGTGTACGCGTGTAGGTGTGGGGCTCAGGCATGTTGTCCTGTAGGAGATAGAGGTTCATTTGAGAGTTCACGTGTCAATGGCAGCTGATGCTGTGGGTGTGACTGGTATCGCCTACGGAGCGAGGGAAGGCTAAAAACAGAGTCCCGGCAAACATAAGCTAGAACGTAGCACGGAGAGAAAGGAGGATCCCAGGAGGAGACAGTGACTTTGCAAACAGAATGGCAATGTTGGGAGAGCTAAGAAAGGGGAAAGTTTTAAGAAAGGATAAGGGGCAATTAATCACCTCAGGTAGTGCACAGAGGTCCAGAAAGCCAAAGACCAAGAAAAGGATATTGAGCTGATCTTTTTAGAATTTCATTTCATTAATAATATAAAATAAATTCTTTTGCATAAATTGAAAAAAATCTGTGCTATGAACTCATTCCAGTTCCCAGCCACGTAAGCTTTTTTGAATTGTGTTTTTTTTTTTTAAAGATTTTATTTATTTATGTGACAGAGAGACAGCCAGCGAGAGAGGGAACACAAGCAGGGGGAGTGGGCGAGGAAGAAGCAGGCTCATAGCGGAGGAGCCTGATGTGGGGCTTGATCACGGAACACCGGGATCACGCCCTGAGCCGAAGGCAGACGCTTAAAGACTGAGCCACCCAAGCGCCCCTGAATTGTGTTTTCTGATAATAGTATCGCTGGTATTCTGCCTCTTCTCTGTTTTAATGTTCTGTGCAGGACTCAGTAATTGCTCCAGTTGTAGCAGAAGCACAGTGAATTGTCTCCTGGGTGTGTAGACCAGCCTCGGGGCTCTTTGTCAAACTTTGTGGCATAGAGAGATGTAACAATGCGTACAAAAATGTAAAAAGAACTCTGGAAGTGAATAATTTGAAGGCTTCAGATAGTAGCACCTTTAATTCTTTCAATTTTCAATAGGAAAGCAGATTTCCAATGAGGCTGCAATGACGTGAGTTTTTCCTGAAGAAAAATTCATCATGACAGATATAATCATTTCTGTGTTAGAGTAAGGCTAGCCTTTTGTACAAAGAGACTGAAGAATACATTGCCTCAAATAACAAAGTTTATCTTAGTCTTGTGTGAAGGTCTGAGAGAAGTGATCCAGGTCATATGACGCGGCTCCACTTGGCCATTTAGGGCCCCAGGTTCCTTCCAGGTCATGGCTCCCATCCCCTACGGATGTCTCCGTGATTGAACCTGGATTGCTGCTATGGCTACCGAGTGGCCAGCGGGAAGGAAAAGAATGTGAAGGGGTACTCCATGATCTGAAACCCTAAACCCGGATGTGGGATACATCCTTCCATTCTGTTAGTGAATACCGTGTGGCCGTACCTAACCACCGGGACCTCAGAAATGGGATCTAACCAGTTTCCCAAAAAGAGGAGAATAGATTTTCTTAATAAGATTTATTTATTTACTTGAGAGAGAGAGAAAGCACACACAAGTCGGGGGAGGGGCAGAGGGAGAGAGAGAATCGTCCGTAGACTGGGGCCCCACTGAGCATACAGCCCAACATGGGGCTCATCTCACAACCCTGAGATCATGACCTGAGCCGAAATCAAGGGTCAGATGCTTAACCGACTGAGCCACCCAGGTGCCCCAGAGGAGAATAGATTTTAGTGTACAACCGTTAGAGGAAAACCAGAGCCAGACAGCAGTTAGTAGTAGTAAAAACAGATTGTATTCAGGAACTAATGCAGTAGGGGAAGAGAGATCTCAGTGTAGAACTGGGCTCAATTCCAAATACAACATGGACAGTGGGAATTTATAGCCAAGGAGCAGGGTGGAGGTCAGTGGATGGAAAATGACCAAGAAGAGACCTTAGGGGTGAGGGGATTGGTGAAGGCAGGCTAGCGTGAGCGGATACCACCTGGGGGATGAGGAGTGTTTTGTTTGTGTTTTGTTTTGTTTTGTTTTGTTTTAGAAGGAGGAATTTGATCAGATATCAAGAGTGGGAGATTCTGGCTAACTCAGCAGGATTTTTGCTAAAACCGAGCGATACAAAGACGGACATAAGTTCAAAGAATATGGAAGTCCAAAGGTTGAGGCCTAGTTGGAAAGAGGGTTCAGAGGAGCCTAACTATAGTTTACTCAAAGAGAGTCTGTCATAATTAGCAGTTTCACTCATATTTCCACTGAAATCTGAATATTTTAATAAACCAGTATAGGAACTTGCCATATTCATTGCTATAGATTATGGGAGCCTTGGACTTTTTGTAAAGCATCTAAGGATGGGGTACTTCCCTGTTGAGTTCATTCACACGTGTTTTGGAGTATCTGCCACGTGCCGGGTACCCTCTTGGCTACAGGGGTGGAGCCATGGACTCAGCAGGTGGGACCTGGTCATTTAGATACAGGACAGGCCCAGAGGCTCGGGTTACCCGGGCCTCTTCTTGTTAAAAAGATCCAGCCATTTGCTATCTCTTCTGTAAGTGAAGTTTTTCTTCCATGAATCACCATCTTTTCAGACCAAAAACAAGTTCTCATCTATATAGTTAGATATTAGCATATCATTAAGCAGTCAGATGCCCTGAAAAGCTGGGACAGCTCAGCAAACACTTCCAGTAGTGAAATTACATTCCTAGAATTGGCAGCAAAGCCTTCTCAGATCCTCAGAAATCACCAACCCGAAATAATGGCCTGGAGCAGAACGTTTGACTCTTGTTGATGCCTTTGTTTACATGGATTCGTATTGGCAGCCTCATTGTCAGTCTGGAAATCTTATTCGCCAGTTTGCAAATATGTATGTGTTTTAGCCTCAGGAATAATAACATACCCTCTGTTTTTATGGAGAGACACAGTGCCCTGCAGCAGTCCAGGATGATTAGACTGTACTGTGTCGGGATGAGCATTCTGTAATTGTAAAACACTTTTTTAAAGATGGACCCTTTTTTTAGCTTTACGTTTTTGAAAGATAATAAGAGCATTTTAGCAGCCGAAGTTCACTGGGCTTTTAGACAGGACAGGTCTGCCATTAGAACCATTAATCCTTGCTTCTTTTCATGCTGATTTAGCTTAGCTGGGAACTCGTCCTATCTGTTCTCTTCCGTTCGGCTGGAGAATGTATACGCATTCATAGCCATTTCATATTCAGAGAAAAGGTGTGTATATTCATAGGTCATCTCATTATTTGGAGAAAATGTGTATATATTTATGTCATTTCATTATTCAGGGAAAGTGTATATTAGCAACCAGAAAGATAAATTAAATCTTGATTTATCCTATGTACTTCATGGCAGAAATAAAAATAATGTCAGGTATTATAAAAAAGGGATGTTTTTTAGCTCTTCATTACCACCCCACCTAAAAGGAGATACTGTATGTGCAAAATGCATAGTGAACTGTAGGGAGCTATAGAGATCTTGGTTATCTTAATCAGTTAATTTTCGTCAAAGGAGGTTTTCCAGAGGTCAGTTAAGGATTACTGAGGTGAAAGCCGAAGGAGGTTTGCTAGGAGGAAGGGGCGGCGCATGGAAGTCTTGGACACATGAAAGAACAAGGTGTGTTGGGGGACAGAAGGCACTTGGTTACGTGCGGCCAGAGCCCAGCATTAGAATGGAGAGGGTGGGGAGCCCTGAGCCTCAAAGTGAGGTGGGGCCAGGACAGACTGCTTGGCCACGCACGGCTCCTGGGGGAAGGTGGCAGTGTACAGGAGCCGGGACAGCCGGCCTTGCTTTTAAGTCACTCTCGGGCTGTGGAGAAGGGAAGATTAGGCCGCAGGTAGGCCAAAGAGGAGCCCATGCCTTACAGACGAAAGCTGCCTGAGCCAGAACCCAGTGGCTGCAGGGATGCAGGAGAGGGGCCAGAGAAGCCCCAGGAGGACACATCTGCAGGATTGGGGAGCAGATGGCATGCATGGGAGCAGGGGAGGGAGAAGTCAAGGAGGACTCCCAGCCTGGGCATGACTGTCTGGTGGGAGTCGGCAGCCTCCTGAGGACAGAAACAGGAGGGGCGCAGGTTGGGGATCTGGGAGGTGGAGGGCAAAGCTGACTCCCACAGTGCCCAGAATAATGGGTGCTTCAGCAGAGCTTAGGGGCTGGGCTGGCCTCATGGAACATCAGTAGTTAAGCAATAATGATATCGGAATTTCAAAGGGAGTAAACTAAGGGCGCCTGGGTGGCTCAGTCAGTTAAGCATCTGACTTTTGATTTTGGCTCAGGCCATGACCTCGGGGTCCTGAGATCCAGCCCGGTATTGGGATGTCAGTGTCGGGCTCTGCACTCAGCTGGGGTCTGCCTCTCTCCTTCTTCTCCCTCTGTCCCTCCCCCTGCTCCTGCGCACACGCTCTCTCTCAAAATAAATAAATAAAATCTTAAAAAAAAAATCCAAGTGATTGAGCCGGTAGTGTTATCATGGGTGAGCAGGGCGTGACACCGCTGGGATCTTGCTGGCTGAAGTTGAAACCCGTGCGGACTGCTTTGGAGCACAGTGACCACTAATTCTCTGTGTTGTCTCTTTAGGAAACCGTATCACCCCAAACTGGAAGCTTTCGTGAGTCACATGTCGAAAGGATCCGGAGCCTCTTTCGAAAGCCCCTTACACTCCCTGCCTCTTTACCCCAGTCACCCACTGTGTGAGCTGGGAGAGCTCACGCAGACAGGTATTGTGACGGCCATCGGCTCACTCCCCCTGCGCCCTCTTCCGTGTGGCATACGTTGGAGCAAACTCTCCCGGGCAAGGCGCTGTGGCTCCCAGGAATGACTAAGGACTAGCACCTCAGGCAGCTCTGAGTCCACCAGGGTATCTGAGTAAACATCGAATTTCTAAAAATGAAAAATAACCCTTGTTCTTAGTGCAAGCGCAGTACATATCCATGGAAGAGAAGTTAGGAAAGACAGTCAAGCGAAAGGAAGAAAAGTTTGAAGCACCCATAATCCCAATCCACTGAAGAAGTGAGTCCTCTTTTTTCATTTGTGTCTGTGCGTGCACACACGCACACGCAGTGGTACTTACTAAACACACTCTTCCGTAACCCACTTGTTCATTTAACAGTACCTTGTCATCATCTTTCCCTATCGACAAGTATGTGTTGACAGCATCATTTCTGGTGTCTGCATGTCATCCCACTATTGCTGGGCCGTAATTTATGGAACCAATCCCACGTTCTTAGAAACTTCAGAGAAAACGACTGATAAGTTTTCATGTGCGAGATCTTGGGAGCAAACACACATGGCAGATCCCCAGTGAGCACGGAGTGTGTTTGGCTGTGTTCCTCACAGAAGCCCACCTTTCCCTCTGCAGCCCTGTTCGTTCCGTTACACAGCCAGTTCCCTGTGAGGGCGGGTTGGCGAGTTAACTGTGGGGCTGCCTCTGTTAGGAAGAGAAGGAACTGGGAGCCCCCCAGTTCTAGCTTCTTCCTACTTCAGTCTGGGACCTCAGAGGACCTTTGTGTGGTCACCAGCCTTTTTCGAAGAATCAGGAGGACCTATCGGCCATGTTATTTCCTTGTCCCACCAGTACCATAGGACCTGAGCTCTGATGGAAGGAAGGTCTCTGTCCTATAGTTGGCCCTGCAGAGTTTGGCCATGTTTTAGAAGCCATTATTGTTGGGGAGAACGATAGTGACAGAGTGGGCTAAGCTGAAGGAGGATTGGAAGACTAGCCTTGAATAAGGAGTTTTGTCAAAAGCTTTGGTAATTAGCTGCATGTGCACAAGGTCTGCAGTCGTTTAAAACAGGAGTTCGCATCCAACCACACCAAGCACCCCCTTTTTGTAACAGGTATTTTGTGGTGCTCCCGTAACTCTCCTGAAGTGAAATTCAAATATCGTTATAACCTTTCTAGATACAAAACTTTAAAGAAGAGCAGTTCTATCAGGTACGCTAACTCTAATATAAAGGAGAAACAAGGAAGTGAATTTATTATGTCATGCTGTGTGTCCCAGTGTAAGAACTTGAGTTCACCCTCGCTAGGAGACAGAATGACAGAATCCGTTGTTTACGCTTAAAGGTAGATTGGCAACTGTGACTATTACAAATGCAGACTGAGGGATATTATATTGGGGACCCTTAACACCATGTTTTGGGACATGATTTTTTTTTACAAATTCCGATCAAAATAAAATACGGATGTCCCTTAATTCCTGTTGCACTTCTGGAACAATCAGTGAATGTTAATGGTATGCAAAAACGGCTTTGTATTTATGACACAAAGAAACAGATTCTAGGCTGAAGTATTTAAACAGGTTTTTCACATGTGGTAGTATCTTGTGGTACACTCAAAAGTTATGTGGGTCAGAGAACAGTTCCTTGGGGAGACTGTCTAGCTTCATGGCCCCCACCCAGTAGGGGTCTGGAATGTTCCTCCTGTATTATTGTGACAGCTCAACCCCCAAACCTTCCCTGAGAACAGAGCCAGGTTTATTGAGAACCAACCATTGGTTAGACTCTCTGGTTGCAAGTAACAGAAACAAATCCAGCAAAAGAGGGTGATTCCAGACTCTGAGGGCAAGAGTATGACCAGGCTTCCAGAGACTGGAACTAGGAATAAGAAGTCTGTCTGTCCCAGCCTCTGTGGTTTTGCTCTGTGTCTGTCACACAGAGGGACAGTCCTAGCCACACCTACAGATGACTGCAAGTCCAAATTCTTGAGAGAGTGAGAGAGAGAAAATGTGATGGGTTCCTTCAGGGTCAGTGTCCATCATCTGGCTCCGAGGTCAGGGTGACTGTGCACTGAGCAGCGGGGGCCTCTGGATCCGGGGGTTGTTCCCTGAGAACAGGTGGGGGGAGGTGGCCCTCACACTCTAGAGACACTCATTCATTTCCACCTCTCTTAGTTGTTCTATTATCTACATCGTTTTCTAAATTAGCGTTACTCGAGAAATCATTTTCACGGTACTGTTTGCTCCTGTTCCCTAATTCTCTTTTAATGCTCACTTTTATCTTCTGTTTTAAATTTCATTAAAAATGCATAGCTGTTAGAATAACCATTTATAACCGAAACACTTTTGGCACCCCACAGTAACTATGTAAGACCGATCATTAGTGCCTACTCTATTCAAGATGCCTTGACAGCTGCTGGGCGTAGGGGGGCAGGGAGTGGCTGGATGAATAGATGCTCCCCGCCTTGTCCTAAAGGAGCCCACACACAGCTGCCGCGGACAAGGCACGTGAAGGCAACGCACTGAACTGCAAGCTGCGCAGGCCGTGGAGCCGACAGGCCTGTGGGACGGGACTGCTGATGTCCCCCCGAGGCCGGCGGTGAGTGAGATTAGCATGTGTCAAGTGCCTCGCACAGTGCTAGCGGATGGTAGGCTCGAGTCCTGGAGATCCAGCGGAACAAGAGCAGGAAGGAATTCTTGGTCCGACCTGGGGGAGGAAGAAGGAAGACGACAGAGCAGGCAGTATGGGAGCCAGGCACTGGGTGGGGATTTCTCTAGGCAGAGAAAGGGGGAGGGCGTGACCAAGGTCATGAAGATACAGGCTGTGTTTGGAGAGGCTAAGAGGCCCTAAATGGCTAGAACTGACTATTTCTCCCTGAAAAGACAGGGTGAAGGTGCCAGGAGCAGGGACTAGGAGGGCAAGGTTGAGCCCAGATGGGGGCTGGAGTGCCAGCTCTGCCACTTCTTAGCGGTGATTGGCTCAGGGCCTCGGTTTCCTCAGCTGTAAAATAAAGAAAATGGGGACAATAATAATATGCCTTCTTTATTGGGTTTTTGTGAGGATGAAAGGAGAAAGGCCTGGCACACGGGAAGCAGTCAACCTTAATATATTGCAGCCTAGGAGTATAAGGCTGGCCCAGAGGTGAACTAGGGCCAGACACAGACTCTCAATGTTTGTCACTCATGGTTTGCCTCTTTTTGCAAACCATTTTGGAAATGCCTAAGACCTGTATTGGCCCAGATCTCTGAGGGAACTGTGCACTCGATATTTTTCCTGCAGAGTGGGACACAGACGTCCTTTGTGATGTTTTCCTGAGCTGTTCCCCTTCCTGGGCCAGTGCAGGGCCCTCTGTCTCACGCATCTCAGCCACAAGTTGTCTTGGGTTTTCACACCGTTTGGGCATCTGAATAAGCGACATTGCTCATGAACTGGTCGTGGGGCCTGTGTGTGGTTGCCCCTCCAAGAATTCAGATTTGTCACTGAAATTCCATCCCCCTCCATCCTGGTGCCTGGAGGCTGAGCTTGCTTTCATCTTGGATCGTCTTCTCCTGCTTGAAGATAAGGTTTTTCTTTTTCTTTTCTTTTCTTTTCTTTTCTTTTCTTTTCTTTTCTTTTCTTTTCTTTTCCTTTCCTTTCCTTCCTTTTTTTCTTTTCTCTTCTTTTCTTTTTTTCTTCAAGATAATTTGTTACCATACTGTGGTAGTTCAAAACTAAAACATTTTAAACTTTTAGTTGACAGGTAAATTTAAAATTCTTGCTCCTCTCCATGTTCCATTTGCCCCGTTTCTGTGCCCCCATCTCCCCAGGTAACCATTGATATTGGTTTCTTATGCATCTGTCCAGAGTTTATGCAAAACACAAACAACTGCAAATACACATTCTTATTTTCCCCTCATTTTTATTTAAAAGGAGTATAATAAATGTCCTGTTCTGCACTTTGGGTTTTTTTTTCCCAGGTATTCTGTCTGGGTGTCTGAGAGATCTTTCCATATCTCCACAGACAGAACGGCCTTGATGAGCCGGTAATGGCCCGGGAGGATTAGGCAGAATGTACCTGCAAGGTTGGCAGTGAGCCTTCCCTTGGGAGAGTAGGGAGAATGAGATGAAGGAGAGAACCTCCCAACAGTGAGGGGACTAAGCAGCCAGCAAGCACCTTCTTCTCTTTACCTGACTGATTCCCATGGGCCCTCCCTGCACACTAAAGAATGCCGTGTCCCTGGGCAGGAGGGAGGGAGCTCTCCTTAAGCCCATGCCAATTACAGACATCTGCCAGGAGGGCGATTGCTGCCCTCTGAGGCCCCCCAGTCACAATGCCCCTTCCCAGAAGGGAGGGATTGAGCAGATGGTCCTGGTGCTCCCCTCCTCTGCTCATCCCTTCATGGATAGCCCCACGGGGCTCCCCTCATGAGTTCATGCAAACCCATTCTTGTAGCTTCCACCCGCCGGGGAACGGTCTTGATTATATTCTCGTGCACTGATGGAAAGCACTGCAGCGCTGGCCACTGACTCGGCCTCGCTTTGCTGGTCCTTTTGCTGAGCTGGTGGTGAGGACAGTTTGTGTCCCTGTGTTTCAGGAGTCGTGCAGCATTTGCAGAATGGCCAGCTGCTGAGGGACATCTATCTAAAGAAACACAAACTCCTACCGAGTGACTGGTCCACAGACCAGCTTTACTTGGAGACCACTGGGAAAAGCCGGACACTACAAAGCGGGCTGGCCTTGCTTTATGGCTTTCTCCCAGATTTTGACTGGAAGAAGATTCATTTTAGGCACCAGCCAAGTGCTCTGTTCTGCTCCGGAAACTGCTTTTGCCCCGTAAGAAACCAGTATCTGGAAAAGGAGCAGCGTCGGCAGTACCTCTTACGTTTGAAAAACAGCCAGCTGGAGAGGACCTATGAGGACATGGCCAGGATCGTGGACGTCCCCACCAAGCAGCTTCGAGCTGCCAACCCCATAGACTCCATGCTCTGCCACTTCTGCCACAACGTCAGCTTCCCGTGCACCAGGAATGGCTGTATTGACATGGAGCACTTCAAGGTGATCAAGACGCATCAGATAGAGGACGAGAGAGAGAGGCGGGAGAAGAAGCTCTATCTGGGCTATGCCCTCCTGGGCGCCCACCCCATCCTGAACCAGACCATCAGCCGGATGCAGCGTGCCGCAGAGGGCAGGAAAGAGGAGGTCTTTGCCCTCTACTCTGCTCATGATGTCACTCTGTCACCCCTTCTCAGTGCCTTGGGCCTTATGGAAGCCAGATTCCCAAGGTTTGCAGCCAGGTTGATCTTGGAGCTCTGGCAAGACAGAGAAAAGCCCAGTGAGCATTCTGTCCGGATTCTTTATAATGGCGTCGATGTCACATTCCACACCTCTTTTTGCCAGGACCACCACAAGCATTCTTCCAAGCCTATGTGCCCCCTTGAAAACTTAGTCCGCTTTGTCAAAAAGGACATGTTTGTGGCCCTGGGGAGTAGCGGTAGTACCAGTTATTATGATGCTTGTCACAAGGAAGGATTCTAACGGGTAGGCAGTGCAGTGCTGATAGAATCTATGCCAACACAGAGGGATGGGAAGGGTCTGCTTCTAGTACTGTTCATTGCCAAGGGTATAAGATTATTGATTTATAAGGGCTAGAAATCACGTTGAGGCACGTAGATGGTTGGGTTGAACAGGAAGTACGTTGCTGTGACCGGGTACATGAGTTACTTGGTACATCACGGCCAGTTCGCAGAGAGGAAAATACTTTCATCCTAGCCTGACTTCACTTACGATGCCAGACAAGTATTTCAGTCCCCAGAGTTGCCAATCCACATGGTATTGTCTTGATCTGCCGTGGTACTATGTGACGGAACCAGCAAACCTCAGCCAAAATGTTCAGGACAGTTCTACCTTGTCCCTGTTCAGCGAAACATGTCCTGAAGTGGTTTAGCTAAAATAGGGGTTGGCACATTTTTCCTGTACGGGGCCAGATAGTGAAGATTTTAGACTCTGGGGACCCAGAGGCCACCTACAGTCCTGTGGCACGAAAGCAACCACAGACAACGTGTAAACAAATGAGTGTGGCCACGTTCACGGCCCGAGGTTGCTGACCCCTGATCTCAAAGCACAGGCTCTACTACGTTTGCACTTTCAGCACTTTGAGAACCAGTTGAATACAAAGAATTATTCAGTGGTGCCTCCAGGAACTTCTGCGAGAAACACCCAATTTGCTCTGTAGCTGGTGTTACAACAAAACTTGAGGGGAAACAAACACGGAATCAGAATGAATCATAGAAAAATTATTAGAATAATACTTGATGTTCTTGATGATTATGGTAGAAGATAGTTTTAAGTATGTTTTGAGTATTTATCTGTAGTCTATTTGCTGTATAGGCTGAAATTTTTGTATTCCGTTTAGTATTTTTATAGTCTAGGAAAATATTTTCTAAGACCGGTTTTAGATGTGCTCTTATTCCTAGGTAATACTCAACTTACCGCACCTGCTTGGTGGTTAGAAGGAAGCCAGGAGCTGAATTCAGGCATTTTCTTCCAATAAAACTAATTATGGCTCATTCCCTTTGACAAGCCGTAGGATTGGATCAGTTTTTAAACCATTTTCATCAATTTCAAATGGTAAATTCTAATTGATTTTTAAGTAAGTTTTTGGAAGAACTTTGTTACTAGATAGTTAAATAATCTTTATAAGATATTTTATATATTAGCAATTGTAATTAAATCTGTGGTTTCTGAACTAAAATGGTGCTAGGTCCATGTGAAGACATGTAAAGTGCAAGTGAGGTTCTCCGGTGTCGTTGGCATTCCAAACTTTTCTCTTTGTTTTTGTCTAATGTTGCCTTTGGATACGTCTGTTTCTATAAATAAATTTTTGAAGAATACTTGTACATACAAGCCATGGTGTGTACCTACACGTCACTCTAGTTCTTTTCAAGTAAGTTCCAATATTTTAGATTTCTTTTTAATAAGTAAAAACATTTAAATTAGCAAACCGTACAGTACGCGTGGAAAAGGGAGGCCAGGCCATGCTGGCCCAGCAGAGGTGGCAGAAAGGGACAGCAGTGCTGGGCCTGGAGGGGCCAAGGCTCCCTGTGTGACAGCAGCATCCGGGCTCCGTGGGCTGGGAGGACATGCACAGCTAGCGGCCTTGGACTGGTTTAAAATCTATCCTAACTGCTCCTTTTATTGCTGAAAATCACATGTTGTCTCTTGAGTATTTAAAGTCTAATCAGTTGTTTTTTGCTCCCACTCGCAGTATATCTCAATTAGAACTGCTAAAGACAGCTTGAAGATTTAAAACTAAAAGTAGATCAAAAGATATTTTAAAAATCAGTTCCAGGGGTGCCTGGGTGGCTCAGTCCATTAAGTGTCTGACTCCTGATTTTGGCTCAGGTCATGATCTCAGGGTTGTGAGACTGAGCCCTGCATCAGACTCAGGTTCCAGGGTCAGCAGGGACTCTGTGTGAGATTCTCTCCCCCACCCTATACCCCTGCTCCTCCCCCTGCTTTTGGTGGGGAGGGGGGCCACTCTCTCAAAATCTTTAAAAAGAATCCGTTTGAAACATCTGTTGGTAAAGGTACATATTTTAGATAAGAGCCAACATTAAAAGCATAGATAAAGGTTTTGCCTCCCAAGACATCAGGTGTGCACATCATTAACATGTATCTTCCTCAGTAACAAATTCTGAGACCTCTTGCTGCATAAACAAACACTGAGCACGGAGCTGAGATTAATACATTTAGTTCTTGGTTTCTGGATAATGGTCTTAGTGGCTTAGTTCATGGCAGGCGTGGGTGTGTACATGTGCAAATTCAGCTTTATTTTTATGATTAAAATTAATACATGCACACTGGAAAACAATCAGACTATACTGAAAACAACTTCAAAAGTGAAGTTCTCTACTCCCACCTCCAGAGAGAACGCTGTGAGCTGTTTGACACATTCTTCCAGACATTTTCCATGCAGATATAGAAATACATGTAATTTTTAAATAGCAAAAAGACCACTTTATATATATTGTTCTGTGACTTGCTTCTCTTAAAATTTATTTTATATTTTGTTTCCTTTAACAATATGTCTTAAACATATTTCTCATTAACTTGCTTCCCCTAACAGTACGTCTTGGAGATATTTTCACCTTGAGATAGATGGTAGGTAGGTAGGTAGGTAGGTAGCTCTTCTTATAGCCAGTGCATAATACTTAACGAATACATAACACATGTTTTTAAAATATCATTAAAATGGCACCTGGGGACGCCTGGGTGGCAGTTGGTGAAGCGTCTGCCTTCAGCTCAAGTTGTGATCCCAGGATCCTGGGATCGAGCTCCGTGTCGGGCTCTCTGCTCAGCGGGGAGTCTGCTTTTCCCTCTCCCTCTGCCTGCCACTCCTCTGCTTGTACTCTGTCTCTTCTCTGTTAATTAAAAAATTTTTTTAAAAAATGGCACCTGGGTGGTACAGTCAGTTAAGTGTCCGGCTCTCAGTTTTGGCTCAGGTCATGATTTTAGGATCTTGAGATCGAGCCCGGCGTTAGGCTCCGAGCTTAGGGTGGAGTCTGCTTAAGACTCTGTCTCCCTCTCTCTCTCTCAAATAAATTAATCTTTAAATATCATTAAAAATGAATGAAATTGAAACGTAAAACCAAGATACACAATGGGCCACAGATTTGAGGTACACAGAACAAGCCGAAGCCAGCAGGCTGTGTTAATTCTGTAGCCCAACAGAGTAATTAGCCCTTTTTCAATATAGCTACAGATATTTATTAATATACTAAAGTATTATTTCTCCACTCACACATATAAACAGAATTGAAGACCTTAATACTGCTGTTAAGCCTATTTGGGGGGCTTCGAAACTAGAGCAGAACTAGGCTTTTGAAAGATATGAGTGATTCTTTTCTCTAGGACTCCTAAACTGATGCGGGAGAGGCAGGGATGCGTGCTTCCATTTCTGTGAATCTTCAGGAAGCCTTCTGAACAGATTTAGCAGCCCGGCTAGTGTGGGCGCAGTCCAGTGTGTTTAAACACAGCCGCAAGTAGAAAGCAGAGAACAGCCCGGGTTTACATTGCAGCTCTGGCTTGGGAAGTGGCCAGAGTTCCGGCCTGGGCACCACTCAGCTCCCACTGCTCAAGGCCACTGAACTAAATGTTGGGCTTGTACCCCTGTATCATGCCTGCCCTGTGGCCATCTCATGAATAATAATAGCTTCTGTTTAAGAGGAACCAGCTGAATTCCGAGGGTCTGGTCAGGCTTTCCTGGCCTCTGAAGCCCATCTGCCAGCTGAGACTGGCCTTGACGAGGAGCAGGTGTTCTGAAAGGTCAACTTGGCTCCTCCCAGAGCTGCAGAGCCCCTCAGTGGGGGTGGGGGCATGAGGGGGGTGGCCTGATCCCCGGCTTGTGGGTAATTGTGAGTAGTAACAGCACCATCGTGGGCTCATGCTTCCCTTGAGGAGCCCCACAAGCATTTCTCTATCAATCTAAACAACTCTCTCAAGAAGTTCCTATTACCCCTAATACAAATGAGGAAAGAGGCTGGAGTTGGGGGCGGTGAGGCAGGGGATGAAGTCATTTTTCCAAAGGAAGAGTCAAAGCCTAGAGTCTAACCTAAGCATATGTGACACTGGCGAACTTTCCAGTGTTCCATGTGCATGTACTATGTGTGTGCTATGTAACACACCATGGAAAAGGCTTTTCCTAGGCTAATTTGATCCTCCCAACAGCCCTACAAGATACCATATTTGCTGGTGAATATCAGTGAGTGCTAAAAACATAGTGGGGTTACAACTGTTATAAATTTAAATCTAAATGAATTGGAGAATATTCCAACTGTGTCTCTGACCATCTGTGGTTGCTGCTTTTGTTAAGAAAACAACTACTTATATAATGTAAAACTAATCTTGGCTGTGATGCTGTATTATACTCAGCCATTAGGAGAGAGCATGAAACATCATTTTTAGCCTTCAGGACCCAGGCTCGTATCTGTAAAAGAGATAGGGTAGTTTGGAGATGTGTTTTAATAGGGAGGTCAGCTGTCCTGGTTTGCCTGGGGCTGACGAGTTTCCCAGGATGCAGGACTCCCCTTGCTAAAACTGAGCAAGTTCCAGGCACGCTGGGACAAGCTGGGTACCCCAGTGTGACATGACACACGTCTCAGGTAGTACCGTCATTCCAACTTCCGAGAGACAGGTAAGTCTGACGGAGCGACTCATCTGAGGTCTCCCGTAGCTAGCCAGGGTGCAGCGGAGGTGGGACTCCAAGCTACTGTCCGCTGAACTTGGAGGACCATGTTCTTAAGCAGGATGTGACGGTGCCTGTCAGAACTATTTCGGACTATTGGGTTACATGTGACAGAAACATGAATACAGTGGTTAAGCAAACAAAGCCTTTCATTTTCTCCAGAGGCCCTACCGTGTCATCAGGAACCCAGACTGCCGTTTACATCTCCCCGGCCAGAGCAGGATCCCTTGGCCCACCTCCATTTCAAAGGAATCTAGGAAAGTGAGTATTTTTGTGGGGCACATTGCTGTCTCCAATCAGACACCTGTTAATAAGGAAGGAGGGAGGAGTGGATATGGGGCAGAGGACTCGCAGCAGCTACCACATCCCCCAAAGCCACCACTGGGACTGAAGTGGTAGGTGCTGCCCCATCCAGACCCCAGCTTCAGGACACTCTCCCCAGTGGCCGGGAGTATGCGAGCTGGCAGTGCCTCCTTCCCAGGACAGCCACATACAATGACAAGGCAAGGACAGGGATTGAAAACCCCGGGGAGAACCCCGAAGGGCCACCCAGCTTCAGTGCTCCCCACAGGGTCAGCTAAGGCCTCATGACTACATCACAGCCCACTTCTGCCTCCCCTGCTGCCTTCCCTTCTTCCATAGCATTGGCCCAAGAACATTCCCCCTTATGCTTCCCGCATACATCCCTGTCTGAGTCTGCTCCTGGGAACCGACTTGCAGCAGAGGGCAAGCAAATCCTAGGGCCTGAGGCCTCTGCAAGTCTGGGCAGAAAAACTAGAGTCATTTACTTGAAAGGGATAATGTATCTATTGATCACAAGTTTCTTCTATCACTGCCTTTGAGGGGTTTATTTTATTTTATTTTTAAAGATTTTTTAATGTATTTATTTGACAGAGAGAGAGGCAGTAAGAGAGGGAACACAAGCAGGGGGAGTGGGAAAGGGAGAAGCAGGCTTCCCGCTGAGTAGGGAGCCCAATGCGGGGCTCGATCCCAGGACCCTGAGATCATGACCTGAGCTGAAGACAGACGTTTAACCGACTGAGCCACCCAGGTGCCCCTCTTCCCATTTTTTCCTGATGCAGCATTTCCAAGAAAGTAGGATCACCTTACAATGGGTTGTTTTAGCCTGGGTTCTGAAAGCAGCCTGAGAAAAAACCCCTTAAGTGTAGATGCTTATTAGGGAATGTGGTCCCAAGGAGCAGAAGCGAAGGACGGGGAAGGGGACAAAGGGGAGAGGGAAAGCTGCAGGGAAGATGCACACTGAGCTGATATGGTGACCGGTTGCTCTAGCCAGGACCGCCTGAGAAACCTGAGACACATCTGAACGGTTGGACATGCATCAGTGCAGAGGGTTCGCCTGGGCACTCTGGCATCTGAGAAGTCCTGGGACGGAAAGCAAGAGAATGAGATGCTGTCAAGTCCTGGACCCAGTCACCACGACAGTGGCCCACAAAGACATGAGGCCGAGAGGATGAGGAGTGGAGCAGGAGATGTATCTGATGTGAGGGTGAGCCAGCATTCACTGCCTCAGTGTCTCAGGTACTGCGCTGTGCTTTATAAGCAAAACCTTCTTTCAGCCTCCTAGCCATCCTGTGGCTTACTGTCTCCCATTTTTAAGGTGGAGAAAGAAACTGACAGAAGAGGTCCCCTGCCAAGGCCTCACAGCAGGGAAGGGCCAGAACTGGGAGTCAAAGCAGCCGACTCGTGAGCCCTTGCTCATAATCACGCCATCATAGTAAACGTTCTTCCCGGGCCCCACGTAAAGTATGTGTGCGGGCTTACTCGTACATGCTAAATCCATGTTCAAGGGACGCCTGGGTGGCTCAGTCGGTTAAGCTTCTGCCTTCGGCTCAGGTCATGATGCTGGAGTCCTGGGATCAAGTCCTGCATCCGGCTCCTTGCTCAGCGGGGAGCCTGCTTCTCCCTCTGCCTGATGCTCCCCCTGCTTGTGCTCTCTCTCTCTCTTTGACAAATGAATGAATAAAATCTTTAAAATCAATCAATCCATACTCAGTATTCCTCTCTGACATATGGACTGCACACTTGTGGCAGCACAAATCAAACCACACCCCTCTTTGTTAAAACCCCTTGGTCCTCCTCTACCTTCTAGATTAAATCCAAGCTCCCTAAGGTTACTCACAATGCCCTTCATGGTCTGACTCCCACTCCCCCCCCCCCCCCCCCAGCTTTGTTACTTACAAGGCCAAAGGGCTTGTGCACAGATTGCCATTGTTGACGCATTTGTTGTGTACCTGGAAGAGAGGAGAAGGGTTAATGTCACCATGTGGGATGCCAGGTTTGCAGAATCTCTGAAGGGGACAGTCCTACCCAGAGCCCCCCACCCCAGCAAATCTTCCTCAGGACCTAGCAGCCTTCCAGTCTTTCACTTTCTTCTCCTTCCCCATTTGTGTCTGGAGTTGGGTTTCCCAGAAAAGGAGCGAGCTTTGGAACCACACAGACGGCGTTCAAAACCAGTTCCGCATCACTTCCCAGCTGTGAGACCTCAGATGTGCCACCTGTACCTGGGGATGGTACCGCCTGTGAGGGTGTACATAAAGCACCAGGCACGTGGGACACCTCTACAATTAGGACGGCCCCCCCGTTACTCTCTCTTTAACTGTGCTGACAACCAAACCAGCTGGAGCCAGAATATGCCCCTGTCCATTAAGCCCGGAAGCCCATCTGGAGGCATAACAGTATGCTCCAGGCATAACTGGGAGACACAATTACCTGGGCTCATGCCCTTCCCTTTGGGGGAGAAAAGAACTCGAATCTTCTGAGTCCTGCTTTGGTGCCCAGTGCCATATTTGATACCTTATATAAACATCTCAGCCATTCCCAAAGGGAAATTAAGCTCATAGCTCATTCTTCCCCCACGTTTCCTTCATTGTCTATATCCAGCCTCCATCTTTGTGCCTTCGAGTTACTGCCCGTTGCAAAAGAAGCAGCTGACCACAGAGTCCATCGAAGGAATAGGAGTCATTGGCTTAGGTCCATTAGTCTAGCCCCTCTTTGGCCCCTAGAGAAGCTGAAGCAGCAGCCCAGGAAGTGACATGCACCTCGACAGAAGACAGATCCTGCCCTCAGTGCCTCAGCTTTAGGGAATTGCTCCCCTCCCTGTTCTGGGAGAGAGGGGTAAGATGCTCCTCCTCCATTCTCCCTCCTCCCCCATGGCTGGGGTGCTCCTGGCAGCGGCGCCTGGCAATGGCAAGTCCTCCTGGTCGGCAGCTGTCTGGCTTCCTCTTAGCTTGGGAGTTAAGCGTGTCTTGGTTAAGCACTCCCTGGGTGACAAATCCTTTCAGGAGGCTTTCCTCAAGCAGGCCAGAGATTGGGCTCCCACAAGCCTGAAGTTTAACTGAAGTGTGCCGGGTGTGGATGTGAATGGGGAGCCACGCTGCCCTCTACTGGCAACTCGGCGGGGCCCTTGTTCTACAGTGTTTCCTCTCCTGGTTCCCTACTCCGGAGGAGGCCTCTTTCCCAGCAAACTGAAGCTCCCTCTGGTGGCCGAGGAGTCAACTCTTCTCTCTGCTTGCCTATATGGTAGTCCACGCTTATCCTTGAGGGACATCCCAAGACCCCCAGTGGATGCCTCAAACCACGGATAGTACCGAATCCTACATATACAATGTTTTTTCCTATACATGCATACCTATGACAAAGTTTAATTTATAAATTAGGCACAGTAAGACATTAACAATATTAACTAATAATGAAATAAAACCATTGCAACAATATACTGTAATAAAAGTTCTGTGAATGAGGTCTCTTTCCTTCCTCTCTCCCTCCCTCAAAATATCTTATTGTACTGCACTCACCCTCCTTCTTATGATGATGTGTGATAATAAAATGCCTACGTGATGAGATACAGTGAGGTGAACAATGTAGGCACTGTGATGTAGTGTTAGGCTACTATTGACCTGATAACCCAGAAGGAGGATCATATGCTTCCCAACCACGGACCACAACTGCTGATAGCTGAAACCATGGAAAGCACAATGGCAAATACAGGGGTGTGTGTGTTACTGTGTTGTCTTAAGGTTGTAGCAAATAGAAACACACTCTGTGTCTAGATGGTTTCACCCCAGCTGCCCTTTTGTCCCTCTGGTGACCCAGCTGTTTGGCATTCTCAACAATTGGCTCCCTAATGGATGGATTGATGATTGAATCGACCTTCGACTGATGGATCCTGATGGACTACTGTCCATCTGAAAATTAACCCTAAATGACTGGCCGGTTGGCTGATTAAGTTTCTAAACCACAAATCATTTGATTGACCTACTGGCTTTCTAAATGACCTACTAACACTAAATAAATATCTGATAAGCTTGAACTGCCTGCCTGCTGACTCATCCACTAACCAGCTGAATGACCGCCCAGCAGAGGACCTGCAGACTAACAGCCAGACTCCAAAACTAAGGGTAACAGAAGGATGGAAGGAGAGGCTGCCCCTTCCTCATGCCCTGACTCCTCTAGGGGCTTGGGGCCCTACTTTTCTCAGCTCTAGCATGACTTAAAAACTGCAGAGAGGGAAAAACCAGGAAACTGACCTTCTGGTCTACCTCTAGTGAGGTTCTTAACCAGGGGCCAATAGATGGGTCTCAATTTTGTTTTCAAAATAGTATGGATATATAGCTGTGTTTATCTGAGAAGAGAGTTCACAGTTTTCATCGGATTCTTAAGAGTCCAGCACATACATACATGTTCAGAACTACTGCTCTGGGAAAACCCTCAGTAAACATTCAGATAAACAAAACCCTTACCTGAATTCAAAGCCCTTTTATCTCTCCCATCAGGCCAGGGTGAAGGAAGATAACTAGGAGAAGTCAGAGTCATAATGGACATGGATGTAGTAGAAAGGATAAAGACTGAGCTGTGTGTGACGTTTCCAAAGAGAAGCCCAAAGAATCAGCATGTGTCCTTTTAGCCTGGAGGTCACACTTAGCCCAAGATAGCAGGGCATCCTCAGCTCTGGGCATTTATCAGGGCTCTTGTCTGGGGCATGTAGTATATGTGAGTATATGATCATGAGTAGCTATATGGCCGTGTGTATTTACACACCAAATGTGCTCATAAGGGTGGGTGTAACAGAGCTATATGGCTATATGAATGAGTGTCCTTTGGGTCAAAGCATGCATCTGAATAGTTTGGTGAATAAATTTGCACATGTGCTCGCTCGAGGACCCCTTGAGTGTTTTTTTGGAGTTGAGACAGATTAGGAGTAAGAATTTCACAAGGTGAGATCATCTGTAGACATGATAGCAGCCCACACCAGGAATCTGGGAATCCTCAACTCCTCCCTCAACCCTGAGCCCTCACCATCCACTTCAGTCCATACTGCCACTGCCATGAGCTTTATATATATATATATATATATATAAAGATTATTTATTTGTCACAGAGAGAGAGACCACAAGTGGGGGGAGTGGCAGACAGAGGGAAAAGCAGGCTCCCCACCGAGCAAGGATCCCAGTGTAGGACTTGATCCCAGGATCCTGTGATCATGACCTGAGCAGAAGGCAGCTGCTTAACCAACTGATCCACCCAGGCGTGTTCCACGGTGAGCTCTTATCACATCTCCCTGGACAACAGCTCGGTCCTCAATGCCCTCCCCTGGCGACCCTTCCCAACCACAGCCACAGTGACTAAATAAAATGAAATTAGGGGCACAGCCCACCCCTGACTGAAAGGGAGAACACCTTTAGGCTGTCAGAGGACGACGTCATCTCCTCAGTAACTCAAAGGTCCTCTCAAGGTCATTGCCTGATCACTGGGGTCTCTGGGCTCTCGAGACCACAGAATTTAGACCGCATCGCCACAGCCTGGTCCTAAGCCATACCCGAAGGTTTTGCCTCTGATGCCTCTTCCTCCAGGCCCTAATGAGCTGCCTCCACGTCTAGGCCTGGAGATTCTCACAAACCGTTGTAATTGCCCAGTTACCGCTTACAATTAAAACTGACAGAAGACCCACGCCCGTTCTAACCCGGGACCCCTCTCCATGGGACAAAGAGCCAAAAGAGGACGCAGTCCCAGGGCCAGCGCGACATAGGCACACACGTCTCTTTCCCGCGCCGCACAACAGGAGCCGCAACGTGAAAACGAAATGCGCGTGCGCAAAGTAACAGTAGGAACTACGACTCCCAGAATCCTTCTGACAGAGACTTCATTTCCCAGAAAGGGCCCTGGGGTCCCCACCCCGGAACTGCACTTCTTTTCGAAAGCTAAGGCGGGGGGGGGGGCGAGTCTGGCAGTGGAAATGGTTTCAGAATGGGTAGAATGGAGCGAAGTTTCGTAGAGCATTTGCCTCCAGAGGTCGTTCGTGAGTCAGAGAAACCGGGACGTTGGAAGAAAAGGACCTGGCCACAGCCCTTACGCGCTTCTCCCTTCAGTGTACCGGTCCCTCTGCGCGCCCGTCACAGCCGCGCGCTCCCTCTGCCTGCTCTGGTTTTGCCTGCCTGCGGCTGCTCCAAACTCTCTGCCCACCTCCGGGCGTTTTCTGAAGATAAAGCCCTACAGCTATGCAGTCCTGGATACCCCTGGTTCCCTGCATTGTCTGTCTTCCGCCGGGAATTCATACTGGATGGAATTCTTTTAACAACTTTGAACGTTTCTGCCAAATCTTAGTTGGTCAGTATTCCGTTATATCGGCGTAACAGCATCTTAAAGAATATGTAGTCCGTCTCAGCCCAGTTAGTTAGAAGACAGGGGACATCGAGGAGAAAATATTCGTGAGATATATAAAAGACTAATAATCCAAATATAAATCAATAAGACAAAGGCAACTCAATTGAAAAATGCACAAGGCATAAGAACAGGCAATTCACAGAATCAGAAATACAGTTTTTTTAAAAAAAGTTAAGCTTTACTAGTAATCCAGAAAATACAAGATAAAACAGCAGTAAGATGTCATTTTCACACACACACAAAGGCTATCAAATAGTTAAAAAGAGTAATAGGGCTTCTGACATAAAGCCCATCCATAGAATTTAATGTTATTGTGAGTGTAAATTGGTACCCGTTTTTCGTGGGCAATTGAGCTGTGTTAATCACTATTAAAATGTCTGCATTCCCTTTGAGGTGAGGAGGAGCTGATGAAAAGTGGGTGCGGCCAGGGGACGCTAGACGTAGTGGGAGGGGCTAGGGGGACAAGGCGTAGTGGGTGGGGCCGGCGTAATGGGCGTAAAAGGAGGGGAGAGAAGACTTGGAATGTGAAGAAAGGGGTCTGTAGAACTGGGAGTGATTTAGAAGGACAGGGATTGATAGGGAAGGGGACTAAGGTTTGGAGGAACTAAGAGGCACTTGAAAGGATGGGGGGGAAATGAGAACAAATGGCAGTAGGAGGATTAAGAGGGATTAGAAACGAAGAAACTTGACGAGAGGGACAGGCAGAGATTAGGACGGTAAAATGGAAACACGTGCCTTTCAGTGAGTTGACCTCGAGCCACTGGCATTACAACACCTGCTAACATGGAACAAGGGCCCTGTGGAAGAATGTTAGCAAACAGGAAACGCTGACTTTCAGAGGGCTACTAACTGTGCCTTGCAGTGTTCTTTTACTTCCTCTCGTCTTGGCTCTGTTAGCACATTGTAATTTTTTTTTCTAAAAGCAACCTGAGATCTTTAAAGACTCCTGAGTCCGAAACCTCTGATGGTGAATGGCTTTTATCTTCCTCATGTGATCCTCAGGTACAAAATAGACATTCAGCTGCTTCAAGTAGATATTTACTTTGTCATTCCTAAAACTCGGGGAAATGCCCTAAATCCTGGTCGTGCATGAACGATGGGTCTCTCTCTAATAGAGTGGTATGCATAAAGGGCTGCAGATCCCAAGACTCTTCCACTTCTTTCTTGGTTTGAGGCAAGCTTTCTTTGAGGAAGTAGAGGGCCGTGTGGTCACTGGCTTTCTCTGTGGTTCATGCTGTTTTCCACACAGTGAATCACAGGGCACGCAGACAGCAAGAATCGACAAAGGGAGAGGGCTGTAAAAGGCTGATTTGTGTCCCTAAAAATTCATATGTAAGAATGTGACTGTATTTGGACATAGGACCTCTAAAGAGGTGTTTAAGTTAAAATGAGACCATTTTAGGTGGCTCCTAATCCAATGTGACTGGTCTCCTTATATGAATAGTAAATTTGGACACACACAAAAAAACCCACCACGGATTTGCACACGCAGAGAAAAGGCCATGTGAGGACATGCAGGAGGGCAGCCATCGGCAAACCAAGGAGACCAGCTTCAGAGGATACCAACCCTTGCTGACATCTTGATCTTGGGTTAACATCCTCCAGAACTATGAGAAAATTAAATTTTGTTGTTTAGACAACCTAGTCTGTGGTGTTTTGTTATGCCATCCCTAGAAAACTAATACGGGGCCTTCACTGGCCTTGGAAAATAATTCATTCAAGTCCTCCAGTTAACTATTACTGGAAACTATCTGGAAGTGCTTCCTTTGAGTGTGGAAGAAGCCCCCGCTGTACTCCCATACACATACTTACTTTTTATTCAGGAAATGTGGCGCTTGCTCTTATAGGGCCTTCAAAGTTCCCAGGTGTTTTACGGGGTCTTCCAGCACAAGGGTCAAGAAAGAATTCTTGAAACTTTGAATGGTGCAACTTAGTAAGTTTATTTAAGTAACATGGGACAGGACCCATAGGCAGTAAGGACTATACTTTTTGCTGTATGAAGCTGGTGTTTATATGCTTAGTGCTGGGGGTGGGAGTGCAGGGAGTATTAGATCGTAAATGTTTTCTTCGAATTTCTACTCGTAAAACTACTTTTGCAAGATTTCTCTGGTGCTTATCATTCAGTTCAGTATTAACTATCAGTGAGATATACAGGCAGTCATGAGACCTTTTAAGAATGTAGCAACCACCACATATTTGATCCTTATTGGAAGTATGCAGGCTATAGGCCAGGCTTCTGAGCTAAAAGTGAACATTTTTCTGCTTTTATCCCTCATCATTTCCCCCCTGACCAATTTTCAGTCCTTAAATCTTTAAGGTTGTTGAAGGGTGAAGGCCTCATCTTCTGTGACTTCTTCAAGGTGACAGGATTGTAGAGATGTCCCTACCTATGGATGAAATTTGGTCACTATCTGTCCCTACAAGTAAATATTATGGAAGGCCATTGCTGTAGAGTCCAGAGTGGACATCGGATAAATTTGTTTCGAGTAGTATGGCTCATCTGTCATCTGTTCAACAATAGAGAACAAAGTGAAAGAGACAAAACACATTAGGATTATTATCATAATGAAAGTAAGAAGAGCAATGAGAAGACTCGTTAGCGTGAGCCATAGTCCACCTCCTGACCAGGAATGTAACCAGTTATTAAGTGACAACGTAGGGTCTTTAAGAGCACGAATTTGATTATTCATATCAGTAAGTAATCTTGTCATATTTTTGTCATAATCTTGAATGTAGATGCAACATTCCGCTTTAATAATGGCACATGTTCCTTCCTGTGCTGCTGTTATGACATCTAACGCCTTTCTGTTTTGTAGAACTGCTTTACACACTGGAGTTATTTCTGTGTTTAATAATGTAATGCTATTTCAAGAGTCATTTAAGGCCTTAATTGTGTATTTATCAGGGGCCTCCAGGTGTCATATGACATTTTCTAAACCTACTGATGGAAGAAAAATAGACATCAAATGGTCATGCCCATGGAACACACATCTTGTCCATCGTTTTAGTTATGGAAGAGTGGCTGGATTTGTGATAGTTGTAGTGCAAAAGCTGTGCATTCAGGCATAACCTATAGTACATCTTCCAATCCACCCTGGTGGAAGCCATGGCCGCAATTTTGGCCCACAAAATCATTGTGTTTCATTAGGTGCTAACCATATGATGCCTGGTCACCTTGTCCAGTCAGTAGCAAACCAATCAGTTGTGTATAAAGTAATGGTATGGTCACAGGCTTCTGGGAGGAGCCATCCGATTTGGTGAATACCATTGGGCATGAATCAAGGGTATGGTTTTTTCTGTTCCCAGCATGGAAGGGCCTTTTGGCTTAGTTGTCCTACTGTGGGAGTAAGCCACATATATTCATTCCATATTTGATATAATCCTTCCTGGGTGTATCGATAGGAAGGACTATGTAGTCAGAGAATTCATTGTTGTGAGCCTATCTGTGGGTTAACATATTCAGTTAAAATTTTGGTAGTTTGAGAATAAGAGAAAGGCCTCTTATGGCCTGGAGAATCATACCATAGGCCAGGAAGAAACAGCCTTTTTAGTAATAGAAATATCCCTATATGTGCTGGTATTGGGGTGATACATCGTATTGGCTATGTATTGATGTAAATAATGCTGATCTATACCTTGTGATGGAGAAACCCACCAAGGGAGACCTGAAGTGCTTGATATGGACCGTAAGCCACAAATCCAGCATGAAGATTGGTTTTGTAGCTCAGTGTAATGTTGTGCACATTGTAGAAAATACTTATCACTTGGCTGTGGTGTGGAGATGGCAAGTGAAAGAAAAAAAGGCCTTCATTTTTTCTTATCTCCTTGTTTGAAGAGGAATTTGAGATCTTTTGCTGGTTACAGGAATATGAGGACACAATGTCCAGTTCATTGTCATCCTGTGTTGAAGGGGATATAAATTTAATTCTAGAAATAAGAGTCCATGTCAAGTGACCTTCTAGATTTACCATAGTGAAGTGCTTAATATGACCCTATAAGGTCCTTTCCATTTAGGAATTAGTTCTCCTGAATTGTTCGCCTTCCAATATTTTAAATAGACTAGTTCTGTGGGGTTTACTTGCAAAGAATTTTGAATTTCCTTTTTGTCAGCTTTGGCAGTACCTTATTAGCATATTTAAGAGTTTTATGGATTAATCCAGCTTCTAATGAAAAGTGTAACAGATTATTATAATCTGGGTCGAAGGTTAAGTTAATGGTAAGGAAGGGCCTTCCATATATTAATTCAAAAGGGTTTACCCCTAATTTTTCCTGTGGGGTGGTTCTTATTCTTAAGAGACCTATTGGTAAAAGAGTTATTCAGTTTTCTTGTGTTTTGTGCTCACCTTCGTGAGAAGTCTTTTTAAAATTATGGTTAACCTTGGGCACCTGGGTTGTGCAGTCGGTTAAGCCTCCGACTCTTGATTTTGGCTCAGGTCATGATCTCAGAGTCATGATCTTAGGGTCGTGATATGGAGCCCCGCTTCGGGCTCCACATTCATCAGGGAGTCTGCTTCTCTCCTTCTCCCTCTGCCCTCCCCCTGCTCGCTTTCTTTCTAAAATAAATAAATAAACAAACAAACAAACCTTTAAAAAAATAAATTATGGTTAGCCTTTTCAACTTTGCGTGATGATTGAGGATGTCAGGCTGTATATAAAAAATATTTAGTTTTAAGGGTTTGGGCTGCCTGTTGAGTTATTTGCACTGTAAAGGATGACATTATCACTTTGAGGAGATTGAGGGAACCCAAACCCAGAGATGATTTCCCTTAATAAAGTCTTTGTTACTTCAGTAACCTTTCTGTCTTACATGGGAAGGCTTCCACCTATCCAGTAGAGATAACTTTATAGACAAATATATATTTATATCCTTATTAGGTGGCATTTGTGTGAAATCAATTTGCCAGTCTTCCCTGGGATATGTTCCACATCTTGGGACAGGTGTTAAAAGAGGGGGTGGTCGTATTGCATCTTCAGGGTTAACCTGGGCACATATTGCACAAGATTTATGTGCCTTTTGTAAGATGGCTCTTAATCCTATTCCATCAAGCAAGGGTTTGGTGAAATTCCGTGAAGTTTCTCTTCCCATATGAATAGCCTGGTGCAGGCCTATTGCTAATTTCTCTTGTTTTTCCTTAGGGACAAAGATTCTCCTCTATTATTATTATTATTTTTTAAGATTTTATTTATTTATTTTGACAGAGATAGAGACAGCCAGCGAGAGAGGGAACACAAGCAGGGGGAGTGGGAGAGGAAGAAGCAGGCTCATAGCGGAGGAGCCTGATGTGGGGCTCGATCCCAGAACGCCGGGATCACGCCCTGAGCCGAAGGCAGACGCTTAACCGCTGTGCCACCCAGGCGCCCCTCTCCTCTATTATTTTTATACCATCCCTCGGCAGTTTTAGTATATCCTTCCTCAAATGCCCCATTGTTCTCCTCCGTAGTAAAAGTGGCAACAACAGTGCTTAAGGAATTTGAGACTCGTATAAGACTCATTGCTAGTTTAGTTTGAGCTGCCACTTTTGCTGCCCAGTCATCTCAATTATTTCCTTTAGATTCTAATTTTTTTCCCTTTTGATGTTCTCTAAGATGCATTACAGCAACTTCTTTAGGGAGATGAACTGCCTGTAATAGAGTTACAATTTCGGGTCCATATTTAATAGGGGAATTATGACTAGTTAGTAATCCCTTTTCCTTCCGGATGGCACCATGTGCATGACGCACAAGGAAGGCATATTTTGTATCTGTATATATACTGACTCTTAGGCCTTTAGCTAACTGAAGACCTTGGGTGAGTGCTATCAGTTCTCCCTTTGGAGCTGAATTATTGGTTGGTAATGGGTTGGCCTCAGTAGTTTTCATTAAACTAACAATTGCATGGCCAGCCTTTCCTTGTCCTCCTTCTATAAAACTTCTACTGTCTGTAAACCAACTATTGGCGGCATTATCTACGGCTTGATCTCTTAGATACGGACAGCTGGAATAGACTAATTCTATTTCCTCTTTATAGTCACGTTCAGACACAATAGTAGCATGGTCTGGTCCAGGCGTGAGGTATGCCAGGTTTAGGGTTTGACAGGTTTTGAGAACAGTATCGTGGGAGTCTGAAAGCATGGCTTGATATTTAGTCAGTCATCCCCCTGTCATTCATGATGTCCTTTAGTTTCTAAAACTCCTTGAACCTGATGAGGAGCCATCACTGTCAATGGCTGTCCCATTGAAAGTTCAGATGCTTCTGGTATGTAGTAGCTGCTGCTGCTCAGAGGCATGCTGGCCGTCTTTGGGCTACATTGTCAACGGCTTTGGGAAAGCATCCTCCAGGTCTCGATTCATGCCCTTGTTTTTGTGTTAGTACTCCTAGGGCTTGGTCCTGTTTTCCAGCCTTAAATAGGGTAAATGGCTTTTTATAAGTTTGGTAGAGCCAGAGATTGGCCAAGGATAGTTTAGTTCTTAGTTGTTGAAAGGCCTCTTGTTGTTGTTCTTTGTCCCATTTTAAAGGCTCTTCATTTGGCCCCCTACTGGCTAAGACTCAGAATTCTGGAATCGATAGGCCACAGAATGCAGCCATTCCTAAAAAGATTCAGAGTTGTTTTTTTATGACAGGAGGTCCCATTCTATTATTGTTCTTTTTCCCTCAGTTGACAGGGAACGATGTCCAGGAATTAATTCATATCCTAAGTATTGTACCTTCTGTTTAGAAATTTGAGCCTTTTAGGATGATACTCAGTATCCTCTGTCTCCGAGAGAGTGTACTACAATAGAATTATAGTTTGAGGCCTTTTTCATGGGGCTACATATTAAAATATCACTGACATATTGTGCTATTGTTCCCTGAGGCAAAGTAAGATCTCTAAGTTCTCTTCTGAGTGCATTGCTAAAACAATGGGGACTATCTCTAAATCCCTGCAGTAGGACTGTCCATGTAAGCTGGCATGCTTGATGTTCTTCTAATGGAGTCCATTTCAAGGCAAATAGAGGCTGGGCCCCATTGCTTAAGGGGATACAAAAGAAGGTATCCTGTTCTAAGCACTGTAAACCATTCTGTATTGCCCAGAATTAGAGTCAGTGTAGTATAAGGATTTGGCACTACAGGGTACATAGAGACTACAGCTTCATTTATTGCTCTAAGGTCTTGTACCATTCTGTACTCTCCATTAGGCTTCTTAATAGGCAAAATGGGAGTATTATAAGCGGATTGGCAAGGTTTAAGAATTCCATATTTAAGAAATTTATCTATAAATGGTAGGAGTCCAGTCCTGGCTTTTGTCTTAAGAGGATATTGTTTTTTGTGTGGAATAGTAGCAAGATCCTTTAGGCCTATTTTGATGGAATGGACCTGTATTGCCTTCCCTGGGATATCACAGTTCCAAGCTCATGTGTCTACTTGTTCCCAAACGTTAGGGAGAATTCAAGGATGGATGCCTGGTTTTTCTTCAACCCTCAGGGAGCAGAGACCATCCTCCTGTCAAGTTGGTTTGAACTGGCTTCCCAACTTAAACATGAGGCCCCTTCTCAGTAGGGGAGTGGAACAGGAAGGGAGAACCAGAAAAGAATGGGTAATTAATTGGTTTTCATATTTACAGGTTAAAGGAGAAGTTTGTAAACATGATTTAGGTTCTGCTTCTATTCCAGTAATTTTAGAAAGACAGGTCAAGCTGGAGTGCTGAACAAGGACAGAGTAAGTGGCTCCCATATCAATAAGAAAATCAGTGAATTTACCTCCCACATCCAGGGTAATCTGGGGCTTGGCCATCTTGATGTTCAGCGGAGCCAGACCAGCCTCAGCCCCATCATGCCATCTCTTCAGGTTGTTGCTCTTGGGTTGGAAATGAGTTCCTGTCTTTCTCTCTCTCTCTCTCTCTGGAGACAAGGACTGTCTCTTTTCCAGTGTCCCTCTGCCTTGCAGGCCGGAAATGGCACTGGTTGAAAGCATTTATTAGACATTCTTTACTCCAATGTCCAGTTTGGCTGTTCCGATAACATGGAGTCTTACCTGAACTTCCATCTGATAGCAGTTTCTTCTGCTGCCCCTGGTTAGCCAGGCATTATGGGGGATCTGCAGTAGCAGCAGCCAATATTCAAGCCTGCATTCTGCCTGTATTTTAGCCCTGCAGTCCTTCTCCTGTTTTAGAGCCATATCTCTATTTTGAAGACTCCACTGGCCACTTCCAGCAGCCATTGGGTTGGAGTTTGAGGGCCTAGGGCCATCTTTTCCAGTTTATGGTGAATGCCTGATGCTGACTGGTTTCATAAGATGCATATTTAGGATAGCATCCCTTCTGGTATGGTTGGGTCTAAATTTGTATATTTACGAATTACTTCTATTAAACGCCCCTGAAATAAGGCTAGATTTTCAACATTTTCCTGGGTCACTTCCTTAATTTTATCAAAATTGACAGGCTTAGAAAATCCTCTTTTCATTCCCTCTAATAAACAGGTGACCATATGGTCTCATCTTTCCCTGCCAGGTCTGTCCTGTTGGGAATTCCAGTGAGGCTCGGCATTAGGAACCGCATCTCCTCCTACTGAATAATGATTTCTATCCCTAGTTGTCAGCTCATCTGCAAATTCTGTGCCCGTCCAAATCAGGCCTTTTCTTCTGGGGTACAGCAATGTGTTAGAATAATGTAGCTATCCTGCCAGGTTAAATCAAAGATTAGAGACACCTGGTGAAATTCGTCTATAAAGTTGAATGGATCCTCTGAGTATCACGCTAGTTCTTGTTTTATTTGAGCCGGATCTGACATGGAAAATGGGACATGTACCTTAATTGTGCCCATTTCCCCATTTGCTACTTCCTGAAGTGGATACAATCCTGCCTTAGTCTAAGTGTTCAGTAGGTATGATGTTCTGCTTCTAGTATGTCCCATTGGGCTAGGAGCAGAGGGCTCCAAAGGTTTATATGGAGGGGGAGTTACTAAAGGACCTGGGCTTGCTTGTGGGCTTATTTTGACTTTTTCTTCTGCTGATTGATTTTCTTGTTTGACTCAGTTGTTTTCTTTGCTTGGGGTGGTCTATTTACACAATCATTGTATGAAAACTCTGAAGGTGGGGGAGCCTGGAATCTTGCCAGACACATCTACAAGTCTCACTTAGATTAAGGTCCTGACTCCGTGCCATAAAGGCCTGTATGTAGGGCACTTCGGTCCATTTTCCCTGACACCTGCAAAAAAGGTCTAATTGATAAATAGTACTGAAGCTTAAGGACCCATTAATGGGCCATTTTTCATCATCCTCCAGAGAATATTGAGGCCAGGCATTATTATAAAAAGTTGAGGCACTTCTTTAAATCTTGTTGTCCAAATTGATTCCAGTGTGCTATGAGACAGCCCAGAGAACAATCCTTTCGGAATGAGGAAGTTGATTTCATAGTTAATCCCTACAAAACAAGGAGAGCACATTAACTAATTATAGAGTCCATTACCAAAATCTCCCTCCACTTCCAAATGGAGCACCATCAGGAATATTGACAGAGGTTCCTGGGGTACAGAGTGGTGGGAGGCATCCCTCATTCTCAGCCCTCTGACACCTTTGTAGTACCTGAGAAGGGATGTTGACCTCCCTTCACTTCTCCATTGCATCCTAGACTATAGTGGGTGCTGGTGAATGGACTGAAACACCACAGAGATTGGGGCTGCCTCTTTCCATTTTGAGGGAGTTGATGTATTTGGCAATCAGTAATAGTACCCTTTGTAAGCCTAGTAGTCTAGTGTGAATGGATGGAGTAGAGGTCCTGGCCTTTGTTAGGAAGTACTTTCAATCTGAGAGCAGGACTGAGAATGCCAAACAGCCCTTAGGTAAGGATAAATGAGAGACATGAAAACAAAAACAAAAACAAAAGCGGGAATTCCTGTCTAATCCAGACAACTTTCTTGGGAGCTTCATCCATGATTCAGCCTCAAGGGAGCGGTCCCCTGTTGGGTGAGTGCCCCAACTGGATGATAGCTCTGACTAGTCCCTTTCAGGAGGCATGTATGGTCAGATGTTTCTTGGATTTTATGCTAATCGAGGGATCACACTGGGTTTTTTAGGAAGAAACCTGACACGGGAGTCTTGAGATTGATGGCTGTCCAAACAACTTATGTGGTCATCCTGTGCCTGACAAGAATGTAAGCATTAAAAGAACAGGAAAAATAGGAGAGTCAGATTTCTGAGCCCAATGCTGTTACAGCCAAAGTAATAGTATCTAGTGGAGCAACAGGAGTCCATCCCTTCCCATGGTGTAGCCACCAGCAACAGGTTCTCTCCTGAGCACTAACACAAGACACTTTCCAAAGGGTCATAGTGTTCAGAACATCTCCGGAAAGGAACAAGTAAGAAGTAGAGGCTGGAGAAATAAAAGAGACTTACCAAGTTACACAAAAGCTCTTGGATTCACTCTCTAATCCCTGTACAGGCCACTGAAAATGTTACAGAATTGTTGAGCACAATGGTCAAGAAAGAATTTTTAAGGCCTTATTAAGTTTATTTAAGTAGCATGGGGACAAGACCCATGGGCAGAAAGGACTGCACTTTTTGCTGTATGAAGCTAGTGTTTCTATGCTTAGTGCTTCAAGCTCCATATTGGGCTCCACACCCAGTGTGGAGCCTACTTAAAAAAAAAAAAAAGGATAGTCATCCTTCTATACCCTTCTGTCTCGTTTGAATTTACACATGGTCTTTTTCCTGATTTTATTTACAATGAGACCCTTTATTCTCACCACTAAACTATTTCCAAACCACAACATAGGTTGAATTATCTCTGGAAGAATCTTCTAGAAGCAACATGACCCCTGTAGACTATGATCCTTGTGGACTACATCTCCTGACTTGATCTCCAGACATTTAACCCATCTCACTTTTGGTTTTGCTCACCTCAGTCCACTGACTATACTCCCTAGCCGTCTGACCAGGCTGTCACACTCCAAACTCCAATTCTTCACGGCTGGGTTAGGGATTTGAGTAGGGTCATGTAGATTGATGGGTATTAGTTAAACAGGATATTAGATAAATATTGAGTCTGGGAAGTCTAGGAACTTGAATTCAATTTTTAGAGGTCAGAAACAGGGAAGAAATCAGAAACTCAAGAAGCTGATTCTTGACCGAGTACAGAACAGCCAAGGGTCTTATGTTTCCTACTGGGGCAGGACTAGATGTCTGAGTATAGATGGGCCTGAGCCTAAAGATGTGGACGGTGACATGGTCTTGCTAAGTAAACAAAGAGGATGAAAAGACAGGGAGGCAACCTCAGATTAGGGAAAGGGTAAGGGAGTAAGTGATAACTTTTTCCACCGGAAGGTTCTTTGGGCCCCTGATATTCCAAAGAAACTAGCCAAACTCAGCAGACTCGAGTTTTAACATTGTCTTTTCTTTGTATACTCTACCTAAATTCCAGTTTGTTGTTCGGTGGGCCTCGTGCATGCTGCTGAATGTTAGGGTCCATGAGGGCATGCTCACTGCTGTATCCTCAACACCATCCCTAGGACAGTGGTGCTCAACAAGCATTTGCTGAATGGATCAATAGATGTATGGTGCGGGTAGATGTATGTATGTACGAATCTGTGTTGGTCCACTGTGCAGTACCTACTCCTACTTCCCATGGCGATCTGTGACTGTCTGTGATATGTCCATTTCTCTAACCACCTGCCCCCTTATAGTTCTGAAGGTCCTTAGTCATTTGGCTCAAATGCCCTAGCTTTGGAAACTAGCTACTGATTAACTAAACCGTTGCACCACTTGTTCTTATAGCCTTAAATTAATTTGGGTTAATTCTTAACTGTTTCCTTTCTGTACATATGTCATTTAATGGTTTGCCTTTATCTGATTTTCCTCAATTTCCTGTGCATTTGTGGTTTCCTACAGGAGCTCTCTACCAGAGGCCTCAAGCAGCCACGCCAAACGAGCATGGGCATCTGAGTTTTCTAGGAGGACTCTCTGGCTGCTCTGGGCCTCATCCTCCTGGTGTCCATCCCAACATTCCTACCCAGGGTTACTTTTGCTAGAGGAGGAAGAATGCCCTCCCCAGAGCCAGTTCTTGGGGAAAAGAAGGATTGTTGATATAGCCAGAGCCCACAAGAAAGAAAGATCACTCTGCAGCAGCTAAAGGTGGGTGACATGCTTTTTCTCCAATTCAGTGAAAGCGGTCCATGTTTGTTTGCTTTTCCATGAATTTCATAATTGTGTTTTTCCCACATGATCTTTGGAATAAACAGGAAGGAAAGATTTTAAATTGATAGAATAAGCTTCATGGGGAGCCAAGAGTTCATCCATCCCCAACATCTAGCATAGTGCCTGATATGTAGATGTTCAATAAATGTTTGATGCAGGAAGGAAAGGACAGTAGGAGGGAAGGAGGGAAAGAGAGAGAGGAGAGAAGAAGGGATTGGAGAATGGGAAGGAACAGAACAAATGTTAATGTATTATTCAGAAATAATGGGATGATAACATAGTTGTGTTGTCAAAGCTAATTCAGTGCACTACCACTGATACCTAGAAGCAATAAAACAAATTAAGTCATTTTGCAGAATGAAGGATGTATTTATAAAGATAAAGTAATAGTAATAGCCAGAATAACAACAAATGTACTCTTTGGAGCCTAAGCATAAAGGTAACAGCAGTGACCATAGTTTAAGATAAATTCAAAACTCTGCAACGTTAACAGCCATTGTTCTGTCTATCCAATTCTCAAATAAAAACAACCAAGAACTTTATGTATGGAAAAATGCAAACTGATCGTGCAGTGATAGAACTGACTAAAACTGGTTGGCTTAGCATTTAGAAAAGGTTAACTAATTAGAAATGGTGTGCTGAGGAAATTTACAAATATCTAAGCTTCCTGCCGTTGAGGGGGCTTAACCACGCAGTAATTCAGCAAACGCTCAAAAGCATTCAATTATGTGTCAAGGAAAAACATCTCAGTGCAGGACAAAAAAAAAAAGATTAAGGAAATTAGCATTTTTTTTAAAGTATCAGTGTTCGTTTGTTTGAGATCATACTGGCTACACAGTTCAGGTCCAGCAAGCCAACTCCACATGACACTTACCTTGCAAAAGAACACACCACCATGGCGGGGGTAGAGGGGATAATTAAGACATATAATTTTTATAAAATCAAGATCTCATAACTAAGGGATTGTTTCTTCAGCAATTCAAATAGCAACGTACATTAAAGTTTTCAATGTTAAGAAAAGCCACTATAATTTTATATTATTTTAATTTGGGGAAAATAGAATATAACCTAGGAGAAAATCCAAAAACATCTCTAAAACAAATTCAGAGAAACTTTCTCTTGACAAAGATTGTGTCAATGAGGTGTCTAATTTGGTTCGAAGGGTTCTCCGGAGTAATTTAGAGCATCATGATTAGCACAATTGCATTATAACAGAAAACTGTGGGTAACGTGACTAGCAAAAACAAACAAAAACCAAAAACCAAACCCACCATCTTAGTTGCCGCGGGTTGTTCCCGAAGTTATAATAATATAATCCAGGCTTTGCGTGTGCAGTAAATTTCCCTTGTGAAATTGGCCAGTACAAGAGTTCAGTAAGTCCCAAACTTCAGCCAGTGATCATTTTTGCCCTACCTTTTACCAGGTGTACTGCTACTGATGTGTTTTTTTCTTTAAGTCAAATTAAGTTTTGTTTTTTAAGATTTTATTTTTAAGTAATCTCTACAACCAATGTGGGGCTTGAACTCACAATCCTGAGACCAAGAGTCACATGCTCCACCGACTGAGCCAGCCAGGTGCCCCAAGTCAAATTAGTTTTTTTTTCTAAACACTTTTTTTTAAAAGAATTTATTTATTTATTTGACAGAGAGAGACAGCAAGAGAGGGAACACAAGCAGAGAGAGTGGGAGAGGGAGAAGCAGACTCCCTGTGGAGCAGGGAGCCCAACGAGGGGCTTGATTCCAGGACCCTGGGATCATGACCTGAGCCGAAGGCAGACACTTAATGACTGAGCCACCCAGGCGCCCCTCAAATTAGTTTTTTAACTTAAATATATTTAAAAGGAAACTTAGTGGATGTTCCCACCTAAAATCATCTCAGGCATTCTTTGGGAAATACTTCAATCACATCATAGTAATAACAATAACAATAATAGTAATATTGATGATGATAAGTTAAGACTATTTCCAAACTAATTCTGTGAAATAGAGACATATTGGTAGGGAAGAAATCAGAATCCTTAGAGCTCATGGGAAAAAGTTGGGGTAAATCATAGGCTCAGATTACAGTTTGTTCTTTGAAGCTTTATTTAAGAAGTGAGTTAATATTTACATGACATTGAACTTCAAAGTCCAGGCAATAGGGAGGAAAAAAAAGAGTGCGAGAAAAACAGTTTGTGTCACTTCCTTGCTCTTCCTTACCCTGTGATTAGGCCCCAAGGGGGCAGCAGGACACAACCACTGGAGAAAACCAAAGCAGCGGGGTTGGGTCTTATCTTATCAGAGTTCAGTTAACTTTTTATTAAGTTATAAAAATTTATTATGCTGAGATACATGTGCCGTGTTTCCTAACTCACGTTATATTATTCTTGGTGGAGTTTCATTATGTCTTTAAATAATAATCTTTCCTTGGTGTGAAATTCTTTGCCTTTTTTTTAGGGATGCAATCTCTGATCGTGTTTTGTGCCTTTGCCATGATATTCTTGGTTTATAGAAGAGAGTGCTGTTATTGTAACAAAGTAGGACATGATTTGTCTGTACAATACAACGAACATTATCAGTCTTCTCAAGTACTTCCTTTCCAGTTCTTCCCTCTTGTTAAGGGGTTTTCACTCATTCCTGACTTTTAAGTTAGGGCGTCCTCATACCTAACACCAGCAGGGTGGACAAGGGATGGGCCCTGTATAAGACATCATTCTGGGCTTGCTTCAAAGGGAATCATCATGACTGACGCAGTAGTAAAACAGTGCCTATCTGGAGGGGAGTCACTTGCATTTTAAAATCTGGTCATGTGGGGGCGCCTGGGTGGCTCAGTTGGTTGAGTGTCTCAGAGCCTCTTGATTTGGCTCAGGTTATGATTTCAGGGTTGTGGGATAGAGCCCCAAGTCACGCCCCTCTGAGTTTGGCATTCAGTGGGGAGACTGCTTGAGATTGTCTCTCTCCCTCACCCTCTGCTCCTCCCTACCCCTCAAAGTAAATAAATAAATCTTAAAAAAATTAAAATAAAAAATTAAAATCTGGCCACATGGTATTTTGAGATTGCATGTGTTTAGATCCATTTAGCTATGTTAAGTCCCATTAAAGGTCCCTTTAAAGTCAGGCTCCATAGTTTGACAGGTCTGTGTGTTCTTAAAAGAGTATCTGAGGGCGCCTGGGTGGCTCAGTCAGTTAAGCATCTGCCTTTGGCTCAGGTCATGATCCCAGAGTCCTGGCATGGAGTCCTGCATCAGGGAGTCCGGCATTCAGCAGGGAGTCTGCTTCTCTCTGTGCCCTTCACCCCACTTGTGCACTCTCTCTCTCAAATAAGTAAATCAAATCTTAAATTAAAAAAGAAAGAGAGTATCTGAAAGGCAGAAAAGGAAGTTGGAGAGAAATTTCCTTCAAATGAAAAGGCAGGATAAGAATTTAAAAAGTTAACTGCCTGCTCCTTTCAAGGAGGGTGACCATAATTTTCCACCCCTTAAGTGTAGGATGGACAATATTGACTTCCGTCCAAAGAGTACAGTTTGTTAGGGAGGCAAGGACTATCATTACAGAGGAGGAAGCTGACAAACACAGCCTTGGCCAGGTGAACAAGTCAGCATCGACAGCGATAGCTCACGCAGAGTATGTACCTTGATATGATGTGATGAAAATGGCACTTTACCTCTGTCGTCTTCCTCCCCCAAAACACATAACCCCAGTTTAATCGTGAGAAAAACATCAGACAAACCCAAATTGAAGGAAATTCTATAAATAATTGACCAGTATTCCTCAAAACTATCAAAGTCCTCAAAAACAAGGAAGGTGTAAAAGGCTACCACAGCCCAGAGGAGCTTAAGGAGACAGGACAACTAAGTGTAATGTGCCAATCCTGGATGCTTTCCTAGAACAGCAACAACAAAGAGACAGTCCTTAAAAACCAAGGAGATCTGGGGGCGCCTGGGTGGCACAGCGGTTAAGCATCTGCCTTCGGCTCAGGGCGTGATCCTGGCGATCTGGGATCGAGCCCCACATCAGGCTCTTCTGCCATGAGCCTGCTTCTTCCTCTCCCACTCCCCCTGCTTGTGTTCCCTCTCTCGCTGGCTGTCTCTATCTCTGTCGAATAAATAAATAAAATCTTAAAAAAAAAAAAACAAGGAGATCTGAGTATGGGCTTTAGTTAAAAATGGTGTATTGGTATTGCTCCATTAGTTATGGCAAGCAAACCACACTAATGTAAGGCATTACCAATAGGGGAAAGTTGTGCTGGGTGTATGAATTCTTTCTACTATCTTCTCAACTTTCCTCTAGAACTAAAATGAAAAGATTATTTAAAAAACAAAAAGGCGCTATATGCACCTGATGAATTACTGAACTCTATGTCTGAAACTGATGAAGTACTATATGTTGGCTAGTTGAATTTAAATAAATAAAAAAAAAAAGCTAACTTCCAGAGAAACCACTCTTTGGAAAACTGAGACTCTTCATGACTTCCAGTATTTCCTGAAAATTCTCAGGAAACTTCCTAACCACATCCAGAGTTAGGTTGTTCTTCTGGCGGCTCTTGCCCTAAGATTAATGGAGACAGGTTCTTGTACAGTCAAGTGCTCGAAGTTATTTCAAGAAGGAAAGCCAGAAGGAAAGGCAGGGATAAATAATTTAATATACATATTCATTCATTCATTCATTCATTCATTCATTCATTCACAGACACCCCTACAGTGAAAGACTGATACCCTGTCCCTGGGTTCAGCTCCTCCCAGTCTCCTTCATGGACTTCTCTGGGTCTGTCCATCCTTAAACTGGTGTTTCTCATACATTTTCATGTACCTATTATCCTACATTTCTCTGTCCTTGGCTTTATATACCACTTACTTGCCAATAATTCGCTGATGTATAAGTAGACCCACCTGTCTAAAGATGTCGCCACTTAGACATCCCCCACACACAACACACAGCAGTACGTAGCACCCCTGGAAACTTGCTGAGCCCATTGCTCTTTTAATCCTTCTTTTTGTGAGTGATGCCACCATCCCATCAGCCACTCAGATCAGGAGCTCACCCTATGTGAGCTTTCCCACAAAGCCCCTCAGGTACCATACTGACTAGATTCTACCTCCTAAATGTTTCTCGGAGCTGAGCCCTTTTCTCCACCCTCGGAGTCTCAGTTCAGCTTCTCAGCTTGCTTCATCCCAGAGACAGCCTGTCCCCTGGCTGAACTCCCATCTGCAGCCCCATCCACCTCTGCCCCTGCCCACACAGGGGTGTCTCTAAAGCACAGAGCTGACCATGCTACTGTCCTGCTGACAAGCCTCCCAGATTCCCTGGCACCCTGGAACAAAGGCCAGGCAGTCAGCCCAGCACACAAGTCTTCGTAGATTGCCTCCTCCTGTCATTTCACCTCATCTGCCACTTGCCATACTCACCTCCTGCTTCTGCCATACTACTGGGGATCTCCTCTCCCTGGTTTCTTCCCACGTCCTCCCCCTACTTCACTACTCCACCCAAGTTCTCTTTGGGAAAGTCCTCTGAGCCTTCAAATATGAGACGTTCTCCAGGGCTCCTTTCTCTCGTCCGTGTTCTTATAGGTGCCCTCCCCGTCCCTAGCCTCTCCCCCAACCCACACTGCCTCCACTGTGCAGAACTAAGGCATTGCACCCAGTCATTCATTGAGTAGTTGGCTTATCTAAAAACTATAGCAGTGAACAAAACAATTTTAAAACCCTGCCTTGGAGTTTTTAGTCTGTCTTTGATTTTCCTGCCTCTCCCTTGGAGCTCTTTGAAGGCGGGAAATGCTTTTATATGCATCTTAAGTGCTTAGCACATTATCTAACACATAACTGGTACTCAAAAACTACAGATGAATACATGAATGAAGGGCCCTGATTTTGTTCCTCCCCTCCATCATGCCAACCCAACAACAGGAGTCAGAGAAATTCCTTCAACGTGCTGAAGAGAAATAACTTCACTACCTCACTCCTTCCCTTCCCCAAGTCCTCCTCCCAGCTTAGTTCATTGCATTTCACTTTGAGCAGCACGAATTTAGGGACATGTCCACGTGTTCTTCTCTTTGGGTCTCCACTTGCCTCTAGAGAGGACAGTAATCACACAACTAGAATATGATAAATGCTGGTCATTTGTTTTTAATTTTAAGAACCAAGCTCTAGATGAAGCATAAACAATTCTGTTTCTAGAACAAAACATAAAAATTACAAACCTTGGTGCCATGTAACAGTGACAGGAAGGGGGCAGGCATTAGGGATGGGACAGAGGAGAGCAGAGCGGAAGGATACACAAAGCGGGTTAATTTCCTTGCCTACAGAAATGGAAGCCACGTGAAGCTGCTTTACACTGATGGGTTAAGCACTAGAAAATTATCCTTAAACCTCTGCTGCTTTTCTTTTTCTTGGACAGCCTTTGCTACTGTTTGAATTTTTAAAAATCAGGTACACGTTATTCTATTTATAAATTTTAGAAAACTAGTTGGAATAGAAAATCAGTAAAGGGGAGATGGCCTGTTTATTGTGGGAGAGGGACAGTACAGTCACTGGGAAGTTAGTTTGAGTCCCCTCCACATATGTGCGGATGTGCCAGGAGGTGGACGTGTCCAGTGTTGACGGCAGCTGGTGACCTCAGGGAGGTCTGGCCTTCCCGTCAGTGGCGAGTCACTGGCTGAACTATGGCTGACACACTGTCTTGACTATAAGGCCACCACAGGTGCCCCCTCCGCTCAGCCCCCAGAACCTCAGGAACAGACCCCCTGCGAATTCAGCGGAGGTGCTGGCAAGTCCAGCACAACCTCCCGGAAAGCCTTCCTCTACTGACAGGGAGTGTGGCTGTCCTCCTTTCTCTCTGTCCCCTTTTCTGATGATGTCATTCTCATCCATCCCACGGAACTGTTGAACAGAACACAGCCTCTGGAACTGGAGGACCAGGATGGCCTGGGGTGGCCACACACTGTCTTGTCCAGGGCCCTTGTGCAGGACACGCAGACTCGTTATGGCCTAGTTCCCTCCCATAACATGCCCTTTCTATGTCTCTGGATTCTTTATTACGTAGCAGACAGAGACAGACAGAGACACCTGGCTAGCCTAGATGTGTCACCATCAGTCAATGTCTGGTGAGGGACTGTCTTTATACTACCTTCCCCATGGAATTCTGTAGCATTGGGCCTTCCTTCAGGGCAGACCAAATGCAGCCCTCACCTTTACCCACCTTCTCCAAGAGTGACGGTGTTCACACCTTCTGTGATATTCACCCCTTCTCCACGGGTGACCGTGTGTGCCTGTGCATGCGTGTGTGTGTGTTGCCCTGTAATGATTTTGGAGAGGTTTCACTCTCTGGCCATGCTTCTCCACATTCCTTTGGTAAATGTGTTGTGATAAGCTGAAGCTGGGAGTAACTTGGGGTTTTTCCCTTCCCCGGATTCAGGCAGGAGAAAGGCCTGAGAAGCCCTGAGCTAGTTGCAGACTGCTCTCACCAGCCACTGAGCAAATGTCTCATGATCATGTGTTCTTGCTGGAGAGGATTCTTCTGGGAAGGTCTGTGAGTCAGGACCCCCAGAGTCCTCAGCTGGATGACTTTAAATGAGTCAAGTGCTTCTTGATGCATGACGAATAAGTGGAAGATAATGCAGCTTGCCTTCCCCAGTCTCAAAGACTTCTGACCCTTTGGGGGGGGGGTGGTCAGCGTTAGGGAAATGTGTCATCACCATTTCCCTTTGCTGACCCTTTGTCTTTCCTGCAGATCCATGTCAGACACCGCCTCTGAGCAGCTTGACGTCTGATTTCTGCTCTTATCTTGTTTTTCTTTTTCCTAATGTTTTCTTTTTAAATTCTAAATTAAATCATTCAGGGCTCTCGATGGTCTCCAAAATGAGTTGAATTTTCCTAGTCTGTTATTCAAATTCTGGCCCCTTCCCATCTTCCCACTCCGATGGCCCTGTCATCTAGCCGAATTCATCAGCTAACCATTTCCTATCACAGACACTGCCACCCTTGTTTGTGCTTCTCCCTTAGTCTGGAGGTACCCTGCCACCCCCACCCCTCAGATTGTACTTTCTCTTCTTATGTAAATCTGTTAAAATCCTGCTGAAGCCCCTCCTGCTGCTCTGTGGGGCCTGCCCCCCCCGCCCCCCCGTTCTAGCCTAGCCCCTTCTCCAAACTCTGAGCCCATAGTCCTAACTGCATTGGTGACGCCCTTGTACTTGGCACACGTTCTGTTTGATGGCTGTTAGCATCTTATCTGCCCGGTTTCTCCTTTGTGTGTGGGTTGGGTCTTTCATGCCACTGTTTTTCGGGAGCATTTTGAGAGCTCGGGAAGGGCCCTAGTGTGTCTATACTATGCAATGGGTGCTCGTCGATGTTTGCCCAAAGTAAGGGTAAAACACTCTGCCGCCCTGAGCAGTGCACCGAATGTTTGGGCCCAGAGCCCTTGGGTTCTACAGGAGCCTGCCGCTGTCGGCGGAAGGGTGCAGAGAGAAGAAATCCGGAAGCGGCTGGGGTTATATCTCTTCTGTATTGCTTTGAATAACATTAATTTGCAAAAGAAAAAAATTCAGTGCTAAAAAATTGAAAGCCATTGGGCTTACTGTTCCATCCCTGCCTGATGCGATAAACCTCACTCATGGGGAAATTCATGCTCACCACTGAAAGGAGTGCCAGTAGCCCTGAGGAACCACCAGAAAAGGAAGAGTCTGGCCCAAAGAATGGGCATTTCACATAGTACCAAGAAAAAAAATGTCCTACAGAAAGGGATTTAATTAGACAAATGAACTTGCAAAGGCCATTTAATTCTTGAAGTTTGCATTTTGGGGTCATAAAATGTCACAAGTGGTTGAAGCTCTCCAGTGAGGTATTTTAAGCGGTTAGAAGACCTGTCTGCTTTGTGCAGGCCTTCAGAACCCCAAGAGGACAATATAAAGCCCAGGCCAGTAAAGCTTTGTTTGTACGCAAAAAACAGAACCAAGGCCGACCAGCTCAATAAAAGGGGAATGGGCTGGTGTAAAGGCAAAGAACACCTCGGACGGTGTGTCAGGTGTGGCCAAGCACAGAAAACCTGAAGGGGAAGATTGCTCACCTATTTGGTTGCTCACTTCAGGCCACCTTATTCTTTTTCTCTTGCCTGTCCCTATGTGCTCGAGATGGCTACCAGCCCTGAATCTACAGGTCCTTCTGGTACCAGTGACTGCTACCATCTGACTGCAGACTGGCCACCCCTCGGATCACATTTAGAAGAGGGAGACCCGGGAGTTAACTGGGTCCAGCCCATGCTGAGTGGTCCACTCCTTGCCTAATCGGTGGAGAGGAACAGGTCAAGCAGCACCAACAGTAGAGGCTGGCTGCAGGAGGCCAAGTGTGGGAGCCTCGGCATTCCAGGACAAGAAAAGTGTGGGTGGGGAAAGAGTAATTGGGGTTGCGGTGTCCCCTTGCCTAGCACTCTCTCATGGACACAGAAACACCCAGCACTGTACTTTGCGGGGGTAAACACATGTGTCTACTGTGAGAGCCCCGTGATGATGCAGGCAGGTAGTCTCACTGACAGATTCCACCAACGATTGTCGTGCTCTTGCTTCCTCTGGAGGTGGTGACCTCATCTCCTCCCCTTACTGTGGACTTTGCAGCCTAGGATGGGTCTGGTTGGCCGGTTTCTTTCTCTGTTTTGGCAAAAGAGAAAGTCAGAAAATATGAGGCCTTCACACACAGTCCAGTTACATCTTAAGTAAAGGGTAGTGTTTGAAGTCCGCACAAAGATGAAAACATATTTAATCAAAATGTCTCTTGAAAATCCTCTAAATCACCCAACAAAGTATGAGACACATACATCTCTCGGTAAGCCCTACACAGCCAGTTTTTCCTCTAGCACCAGAGTAGACCGTGTTTTCTGGCTGACAAGCAGGCAATGTGGTTGGCTGGCATTCAGGGGATATGCTTTATGAAAAATCTTTAAATATTAGATCCATTCTCAGCTAGAGAAGCCCATGGTCGCTGAGAACCCCCAGAGAAATGCAGGTTCCCTCTGAGACATCTCATCAGAGGAATGTGGGGGGAATACCCCATAACATTAAGTCTTCTCCCTGTCCTGCCCCCTTCTTCCTCTGCCCCTTCTTCCTTCCTTCCTTCCTTCCTTCCTTCCTTCCTTCCTTCCTTCCTTCCT
>NW_024424453.1:21820777-21880923 GCF_017311325.1 Ursus maritimus | reverse complement strand
TTTGAGAGCTCGGGAAGGGCCCTAGTGTGTCTATACTATGCAATGGGTGCTCGTCGATGTTTGCCCAAAGTAAGGGTAAAACACTCTGCCGCCCTGAGCAGTGCACCGAATGTTTGGGCCCAGAGCCCTTGGGTTCTACAGGAGCCTGCCGCTGTCGGCGGAAGGGTGCAGAGAGAAGAAATCCGGAAGCGGCTGGGGTTATATCTCTTCTGTATTGCTTTGAATAACATTAATTTGCAAAAGAAAAAAATTCAGTGCTAAAAAATTGAAAGCCATTGGGCTTACTGTTCCATCCCTGCCTGATGCGATAAACCTCACTCATGGGGAAATTCATGCTCACCACTGAAAGGAGTGCCAGTAGCCCTGAGGAACCACCAGAAAAGGAAGAGTCTGGCCCAAAGAATGGGCATTTCACATAGTACCAAGAAAAAAAATGTCCTACAGAAAGGGATTTAATTAGACAAATGAACTTGCAAAGGCCATTTAATTCTTGAAGTTTGCATTTTGGGGTCATAAAATGTCACAAGTGGTTGAAGCTCTCCAGTGAGGTATTTTAAGCGGTTAGAAGACCTGTCTGCTTTGTGCAGGCCTTCAGAACCCCAAGAGGACAATATAAAGCCCAGGCCAGTAAAGCTTTGTTTGTACGCAAAAAACAGAACCAAGGCCGACCAGCTCAATAAAAGGGGAATGGGCTGGTGTAAAGGCAAAGAACACCTCGGACGGTGTGTCAGGTGTGGCCAAGCACAGAAAACCTGAAGGGGAAGATTGCTCACCTATTTGGTTGCTCACTTCAGGCCACCTTATTCTTTTTCTCTTGCCTGTCCCTATGTGCTCGAGATGGCTACCAGCCCTGAATCTACAGGTCCTTCTGGTACCAGTGACTGCTACCATCTGACTGCAGACTGGCCACCCCTCGGATCACATTTAGAAGAGGGAGACCCGGGAGTTAACTGGGTCCAGCCCATGCTGAGTGGTCCACTCCTTGCCTAATCGGTGGAGAGGAACAGGTCAAGCAGCACCAACAGTAGAGGCTGGCTGCAGGAGGCCAAGTGTGGGAGCCTCGGCATTCCAGGACAAGAAAAGTGTGGGTGGGGAAAGAGTAATTGGGGTTGCGGTGTCCCCTTGCCTAGCACTCTCTCATGGACACAGAAACACCCAGCACTGTACTTTGCGGGGGTAAACACATGTGTCTACTGTGAGAGCCCCGTGATGATGCAGGCAGGTAGTCTCACTGACAGATTCCACCAACGATTGTCGTGCTCTTGCTTCCTCTGGAGGTGGTGACCTCATCTCCTCCCCTTACTGTGGACTTTGCAGCCTAGGATGGGTCTGGTTGGCCGGTTTCTTTCTCTGTTTTGGCAAAAGAGAAAGTCAGAAAATATGAGGCCTTCACACACAGTCCAGTTACATCTTAAGTAAAGGGTAGTGTTTGAAGTCCGCACAAAGATGAAAACATATTTAATCAAAATGTCTCTTGAAAATCCTCTAAATCACCCAACAAAGTATGAGACACATACATCTCTCGGTAAGCCCTACACAGCCAGTTTTTCCTCTAGCACCAGAGTAGACCGTGTTTTCTGGCTGACAAGCAGGCAATGTGGTTGGCTGGCATTCAGGGGATATGCTTTATGAAAAATCTTTAAATATTAGATCCATTCTCAGCTAGAGAAGCCCATGGTCGCTGAGAACCCCCAGAGAAATGCAGGTTCCCTCTGAGACATCTCATCAGAGGAATGTGGGGGGAATACCCCATAACATTAAGTCTTCTCCCTGTCCTGCCCCCTTCTTCCTCTGCCCCTTCTTCCTTCCTTCCTTCCTTCCTTCCTTCCTTCCTTCCTTCCTTCCTTCCTTCCTTCCTTCCTTCCTCCTTCCCTACCTTCCCTCCTTTCTTCCCTCCCTCCTTCCCTCCTTCTTCATTCTTCATTCCTTCGGTCCTTCCTTCTTCTCTCTTCCTCTCCCTCCCTCCCTTTCCCTTCCCCCTCTTGCTTTCTTTACTTTTTTCCAGAGATGTATAGTTGAATTGATGACTCTTTAGTTGTTTGTGGGATAAGACGTCACTGTAAAAATATAGTACCTCTGTCTACTCATTTGACATTTATGGGTCTTTTCTCCATGGGATAAGAGGGATATCCAGAGGGATAAGGCGCTCTTCCAGGCAGGGACAATGTCTTGTAGTTTGCGGCTTCTCCACTGTACCTTCCCCAACCCCCGGCACCACCAAGCCCAGCCCTTTGCACGTGCTGTGTCCTATTGTGTCACTGTCGACCACATTATTCGTGTTCCGTCCCAACAGTTATCACTATTTAAAATGATCTGATTGGTGTGGATCTGCTTATTTATTATGTCTTCCCCTCTAGAATGTAAATGTACCTCTGAATGTCTCATTCTGTGTACACCCCAGCACCCAGCACAGTGTTTGACACATAGCGGTCGCTCCATAAATATTTGTTGAATGCATGCACCACGATAGTGTCCAAGAGTGTGGAATTGAAGGGGAAAAAGATAACTCTTTCTGTTTTGCCTGTCATCACTGTTCTATCACTGTTCTGTAGGCTGGAAGCTGCTTCCCAAAGGCAGAGGGTCTGAAGGCAGACTGCCCTGTGTGGGAAGCATGGATCAAGGGGCCTTCCCAACTTGCTGTTAAGGGCTCTCAGCCCTTGCCTGACTGCTGGCCAATGGAACATTGGTCTTAAAGTCTTAGTACAAAGTACAAGGTGGCTGGTGCCTGGACAACCCTTATTCTCAGAAATACTCACATGCTCTAGATGGGAGGCATAAAACCCAAGCCACTTGTGCTTCCCACCACAGCAACTGGCATGCTTTTCAACTTACTTCTCTTGACCATCGATTATAAAATTTATTATCTTATGTATCCAGATGGAACATGGGCTGGGCATCTCAGTAGCTCAAATCAAAGACAAAATTCTTTTTTTTTTATAAAGATTTTATTTATTTGAGAGAGAGAGAGAGAGAGGGGGAGAGAGCATGAGCAGGGGGAAGGGCAGAGGGAGAAGCAGGCTCCCCCCCGAGCAGGAAGCCCGATGTGGAGCTCGAACCCAGGACCCCAGGACCCCAGAACCCTGGGATCATGACCTGAGCCAAAGGCAGCTGCTTCACTGACTGAGCCACCCAGGCGCCCCCAAAGACAGAAAATTCTTAACCCGGGCGGAGGTCATAGATGAATTTTAAGTACAACAAGCCCCAGCTTTTGGAGTGTTTCTCACTTGGACCGCTGTTGGCATCTGGGCTGGGATCCTACGTTGTGCTGTGGGACTGTCTCACACACTCGGGCAGTTAAATCCCTTGTCCTTGGGGGAACTAAATGCCAATAGCTCTGGAGTCTTTTGACAACCAAAAAAGTGCCATCAAGCACCCTCTGGGGGTGACTGCCCTCTTGGAGAACTGCTAGTTAGGGCAAAGTAAATTCCTTCATTTTACTTACATGGGCGTTTTAGCATCATCTTCTTTGGGCAGTTTTAAAAATTAATTTTCAATAATAGAAGTAATACATTCTCTTTGTAAAAATAGATTCTAGATAAAGCTGGTCTCCTTTGACACCCACTTCCAGTTTTAGTCAGCGCCCCACCTCTCGGAGGAAATGAGCACAGCCGATATGGTTTCCATTCTTCCAGACCCTTTCTACCTTTCTATATGTTTATGTACTTCTGTAGAAACCTGTATACACGTGTACTGGAGCATTGTTGGGTGCGTGTTCATGCGGGATATTTCATCTGCAACTGGAGATTTTCACTTGGCAATACGTGTTAAAGAACTTTGCATGTCAGAACCCAGAGCAAGGCCTTGTCGTTCGCAGCGGCTGCACGCATTTTACCGTGTCAAACGGCCTCCTACAAAGAGCTGCAAAGGAAATTACTACCCTGGATGAGGCGTCGCCTGCGGTCTGGTCACAGGACCAGATTAGACAAAAGCTGAGGTCATTTTGAATCATCGCCTCCAACCCTGCTGCTGTCCGCAGAACAAAGCAGTGCCTTGACTTGAATTTGGAAGCCGTACCTCTAAGCCCAGCTATTCTGGCTGGTGTATAAACCCAGCTCTCTGAGTCTTCTGCACTGAAATGGATTCATCTTCTTCCTTAGCCTCTACTGTGCCATTTTCCATCGACAAGCTCTGGTTCTGGGAGAGCAGGTTTGGTGATCTCCTTTGTCCCTCAACCAGGTCATGCATGAAGAAAGGTGTTTGTTTTATACGTAATGACAGGTCTATGAAGTGAATGCCTGATATCAGGCACTTTCATCCCTTATCTCTAAGTCTCCTTCACAGTGGGTATTAATAGCTCATTTTTATAAATGAGGAAACTGAGACCTAGAGAGATTCGATGATTGGCCCAAGGCTGTTCAGGTAGTAAGTAGCATAGCCAAAGCCCAAACCCAAGGCTTGCTGTCAGATGACAAATTATGATATCATCAGCTTATTTATTTATTCAACAGTATCTACTGAATGTTTGTAATGTGCTGGAAATGGTACCCAGCACTAGGGATGCAGCAGTAAACAAAGCAAAAAATAAAGGTGAGATGTCTGCCTTCATAGAGCTTGCATTCTAGTGGGGGAAGCAAGAAGGAAATAAACACGGACTATAACTTAGGAAATGTTAAACACCATGAATGAACATAAAGCAGAATAAAGGGACAGTAAGTTGAAAGGGGACTTCTTTAGAAAGACGGTTTGGTAAGGCATCCCTGAGGTGGTGACATTCAAACAGAGACCTGAATGAAGCAAGACAGTAAGCCGTGCTGAAACCTCAGGTGAACCAGTGTTGCAGGCAAAGAGCAATATGTGCAAAGGCCCTGAGGTAGAGCATGCTGGCATGTTCAAGGAACATAAGGTCAGACTGGAATTAGCAAGACAGAGAGAGAAAGGGAAAGTAAGATCAGAGAGGAAGCGAAGCCCTGATCACCTGAGCTTTCTAGGCCATTGGTGGGACTTTGGATTGATTCTGCGTATGGTTGGAGGTCTTTGGAGAGTTTTGAACAGGGGAGAGGTATGATCTGGTTTCAGTTTTTAGAGAATCATCCTGGCCCCCTTGTGTGAAGAAAACAGTGTAGGGTGGGTAGAGTAGATTCAGGGGCATCAGTTAGGAGGCCACTGTAGGAATCCAGGGGAGAGAAGATAGTGGTTCGGGTCGGAGTGGTAAGCTGTGGAGATGGTAAGAAGGCATTGGATTTGGATTATGTTTTGAAGGTATAACTGATAAGGCTTTTGACAAATTGAATAACTTTAAAGGAAGAAGAGCAGTTGGGATGACTGCTAATAGTTTTGCCTGAACATCTCTTTGGAAGTCACGCCATTTACTAAAATTAGAAAGCCTAGTGGAGCGCCTAGGTGGGTCAGTCTCTTAAGTATCCAACTCTTAATCTCAACTCAGGTCTTGATCTCAGGGTCTTGAGTTCAAGCCCCTAATTGGGCTTCATGCTGTGCGTGGAGCCTCTTTAAAAGAAAAAAAAAAAAAAAAAAAAAGCCTGATGTCAGGTAGGGAGTCAGAGAGCAAGTTTGAGGAGGTGTGGAGAATCACAAGTTCTGTTTTTGACACATTACAATCGTGATGCCTGTTAGCCCTGCAGATGGAAGTATTGAATCAGCAAAGGGATCCATCAGGAAAAGAGTTCAGGCTAGAGATACGAATGTGGAAGTCACCAATGTATTTGGAGAGGTATGGACTTACTGGGGATTATTCACTCAATTTATTACCTGCTATGTGTAGGTCGCAGTGCTCTGTGCTTCTAATAAAGCAGAGAGCAAGACAGACACGGTGGTTATTCCAAGTGACTTGCTCTGAGCCCAGCAATGCCACCAGGAATGGTCTTGGCTTATTATTATTAAACATATTTCAGTGTTAGAGTAGAAGCAAGCAACACGATAATCATATAACCATCCAATTTGCAGCTGAGGAAACAGAGAGATCAAGTAATTTGTTAAAATCTGTTGTTAAAAAACCACTTACATCGGGGCGCCGGGGTGGCTCAGTCGTTAAGCGTCTGCCTTCGGCTCAGGGCGTGATCTCGGTGTTCTGGCATCGAGCCCCGCATCAGGCTCCTCCACTCGGAGCCTGCTTCTTCCTCTCCCACTCCCCCTGCTTGTGTTCCCTCTCTCGCTGACTGTCTCTATCTCTGTCAAATAAATAAATAAAATCTTAATAAATAAATAAATAAATACCACTTACATTTTAGATTTTTAAAAAATGCATCTGTCCAGTCCAAATTGTGCATATTCTTCATTTTTACTTGCATTTTCTTACACTCTAAGAAAGAAAGTTGAAGTTGAGTGGAGAGTAAAACAGATGGTCAAAGACTTTGCAAGAAAAACCTATGAAGATTTCAATTGAATTCAATAAGTATTTATTGAATACGTATTGTGCTGGAGACTAAGCACTGTCCTAAAGCTCAATAAACACACACACACACACACACACACACACACATACACACACACACACTCCACTCCTATGAGATTTTTATAAAAAGCATCCTAGGACAACTCGCAGAATGTTTGCAAATCATATCTCTGCTAAGGGACTTGTTTCTAAAAACTTACAACCAATAATAAAAAGACAAATAACTCAATTTAAAAATTGGCAAAAAATCTCAATAGACATTTCTCCAAAAAAAATGTACAGTGGCTGACAAGCCCATTAAAAGATGCTCAAATCACTAACCATTAGGGAAATGCAAATCAAATCAAAACCACAATAAGCTATCATTTCATACTTTCTAGGATAACTATAATAAAAAAGACAGATAATAGGGGTGCCTGTGTGGCTCAGTCAATTGAGCATCTGCCTTCAGCTCATGATCTCGGGGTCCTAGGATCGAGCCCAGCGATGGAGCCCTGTGTCAGGCTCCCTGCTCCGTGGGGAGTCTGCTTCTCCCTCTCCCTCGGCTCCTCCACTTGTTCTCTGTCTCTCTCAAATAAATAAATAAAATCTTAAAAAAAAAAAAAAGACAGGCAATAACAACTGTTGACAAGGATATAGAGAAAGTGGAACCCTTATATGTTGCTAGTGGGATTGTAAAACAGTAAAGGCACTTTGGAAAACATTTGGCAGCTTCCCAAACTATTAAACATAAGATTACGGTATGACCCAGCAATCTCACACCCAGGTATATTCCCAAGAGAAATTAAAACATTTGTCCACACAAAAACTTGTATACAAATACAAATGATCATATACAAATGCTATTCACAGCAGCATTATTCATAATAGCCAAAAAATAGAAACAACACAAATGTCCGTAAATTGGTAAATGAATAAACAAAATGTGGTATAGCCATACAGTGGAAAATGATTCAGGAGAATTGCCAGGAAAATAAGTTTAAGGCGAGAATGGATAGCCAAGGCCAGAGTTCCGTGAAGCACCAATACTGAAAAAACAAGTGGCAAAGGAAGGGTCTGTGATGAAAACAGTTGGTCAAGAATAGGCAATGAAGAGAGAGTTGATGTTATGAAAACCAAAGGAAGACCTCCAAGAAGGAACCACTTAGTGGAAGCAGATGCTACAGTGAGGTAGGTCACTGGTGAAAATCAAGACACAACTGCCATACACAGTGGACATTCATGATTGCAACTTGGTCTGAATGCACTAGCCATTAAGACATTTCTAGAACAGGTGAGGAAATTGGAATGCGGAAAATGTGTATTATAGAACTATTCTTTATTTCATTAGGTGTGATAGGATCCTATCTATGGGTGTGTGGGAAAATGTTCTTTTTTAAGAAATGCATAGTGAATTATTTTAGGGTAAATTGTCAGAATATCTGTAATTTATTATATAATAATTCAACCAAAAAAGGGAAACAGTTATGGCAAAATGTTGATAATGGCTAAATCTAAGAAATGTGTGTATGTGTTCATTATATTATTCTACTTCTCTGTCTGCTTGAAAACTTCAGAAAAATCTAAAATTTATTCAACAAGCAACCGAAAACCTGAGAAGAGGCCACTGGAGTAGGCAGTTAGGAGAGCTCTGGTGACCCCTGGAAAAATAGCTGTGAGAAGTGAGCATAATATCCAGATTGTAGGAGGGGAGGCTGGGGGATGGGCAAAAGAAGGAAGCTGGGAAAGGCTGTGTTCGGGTGGGTTGAAAAGATGAGACACCCATTCTGGATAAAGGTCTGACCTGGGAAGAAGCTATGGTGGTTTCTATGGGAAAAGAAGATGCAGTGTTCCGGGGATGACACAACATTTGGAAAAAAAAAAAAAAAAGGCTTCGGGAGGGATAGTCAGGGTTGGCCACGGTCAGTCCTCGGGACACAGGTGTGGAATGGCCACAGCACTTGCAAATGAACGCATGGACCTGGACAGCTGGTATTGGGCTCCTTGTGCTGGGAAAGGTGAACTCTGCGCCATGGGGGACACGGGATATGAGTTAAAGAATGGTGGGGTTCTGCTCAGGCTGCCGCACTTTCTGTCCTATAATATCTAACGCCAAGCAGACCTTGTGCTGTGAGGATAGGTTTTTCTTTTCCCAACCTCATCTGTCTGCATTTGACATTCATAGTGCTTCTCTTGACTCAACTTTGACCCTATTTTGTGTGAGCTAATTATCCAGGTCTCATTGGGCAAGGAGAGTATTCTCCCATGTCATCCCTGGGTTCCATCTCTTAGCTTCCTTGCATTGGCACATTTCGTCTCCCTAAACCCCCTAAACTCAGAAGAGCTGTATGAAGCTGTAGTGCGTGGGTGAGTGTGTGCATGTGCGTGTGTTGGGGTGGAGAGGTGGGAAGGCGGGGGTCACATCTCTCCCAAGGGCCCTTTAGAGTGCCTACCACAGGGAAGTTTCCAATGTTAGTTCCCTTCCCCATGCCTCCCTCACCCATTCTCACAGCCTAGTTTCCGCCCAAGCCCTAAGCTATTCATCAGTGTGGCATCTGAAAACACCCCCATGGAGTTCCCAAAGGCCACCCAGGAGACAAGATCACCCCCACTGGGAACTTCTGCTCAGAGCATGTGAGTAGAAGGCAATGTCAGTCCTCAGGAGGGGCTGGGAGTGGCAGTTTCTGGATTACTGAGCTGCTCAGTGAGAAGAAGTTTCCTGGAACAGCCCCCAACTGGGAGCCACTGCTCTAAGTAGTGACTGTGATTCCTTTCCAGGCACCTCCAAAACTCCCATTGTTCACCTTTGGCCATGTTATGCCCAAGGTAGGGCACACCTCTGAGCTCCTCCATCCTGGCTGCACATTGGAATCACAGAGATCTTAAAAATACAGACACCTGGATTTCTCCACAGAGAATCTGATACAGCTGGACTGGGGGTCTAACTATTTTCATGCGCCCAGTAATTAGCCAGGGCCGATAACCGGTTACTAGGAGACTTTCTTTGTGGATAATCTTGAGGCTGGGGGGTGAGGGGAGCAGCATCGAATAAATGCTTCCATTAACTGGGGAAGTGCCTTCATGAGCTCCTCCCCCTCTGTTCTGCTCTTTCTCCTCTTCTCCCTTCTACCCATTTCTATTGTAATTATTTAGAACTAACTGTGCAGTTCCCTTTTGTTCATCCAAGCCATTCTTCTGTTGCAACAGAAGGTAAGAATGGAAAATGCCACACAGTCTATAGCTTCTTACTGTTTTTATTTCCTCTTGGCTTACATTCTGGCCGAGGGAGCAGAGGAGGGTGAGGGAGAGACACTGACACTCAGGATAAATGGCAAATGAGTCAGTGTCGAGCCAGGCTCAGCCCAGCCCAGTCCACGGAGCCAGGCATCGGTACAGACCCAAGGCATCTCTCAAAGCCTCTGAGTCTTCTTTATAGCTTAATGCTCACATCGGAAGGAGACCAAGACCCAGGCCTTCTTCTCCACGTACCCTGTGGATTTGAGTCTCTGAAAGAAGGCACTGTCTACTGTGAATGTTTTATTCTGCCATCTGCCAGGAGGAAATTAGTGTGGGAAAATAGCCAGCGTAGCACTTCCACTACTAGCTTTTATGAAGGAAGAATCAAAGAACTGTTCATTATTTGTAAAGCCTACATTTCAGAATATTATTCTTTGATAGTCTCATGAAATTTACCAAAGAATCTTAAACTTAGGGGTCCTTCATTTAAAAAACCACATAGCCTGTGAGTTCTGCATGGGCAGGTCACACATCATTCGTGTCATCATGGGAACTGTAGTTGTGCATCTCAGACTGTCTGCTCCTAGCGTTAGTATTAGATGTAAAATGAAAGGAGGGAAATGGTTTGCATGTCCAAAGTGGGTGGTTGATGTGTTTCCTGATTTAAAAAATAAAAAGCTTCATTAACTCTTTCTTTTTTTTAAGTAATCTCTCCACCCAAGATGGGGCTCGAACTCACAACCCCAAGGTCAAGAATCACATGCTCTACCAACTGAGCAAACTAGCTGCCCCATTAAACCTGATTTTAATCCATTAAGATATTCTTAGCTCAACTGGCCAAGACTATGGTTTCAATTTAATCTGAGTATAGACGTAACTACAGAGTTATACACACATATATTGTATAGCAGTACTTGTCATATATGTAAGGAATGTCCATACGGTCTATAATACTATGTATATGTTGTATAGGTTGTGCGCCCATTTGCTTTCAGACCCATTCCTCACCTTCACCTGCTCAGCTCTGTGTCTCAGAACTGACCTCACTGCAGACAGGTTTCCCAGACTGCCTGGTCACTTGGGTTCTAGCTGGGCTCAGCCAATGAGAAGCACTGGGGTGGAAGGAAGGGAAAGACCAGGGTGTTTCTTCCTAAGCCTCCTGCTATTGGATGGTATGAAGGGCCTGCTGTGGTTTCAGCTGCTGTTGGTGATCCCAACCCCTGGGCTCTGGTAATACCATCCCTCTGATTGTCCTTCCAGCTCAGGGTTGAGTGACTTCCCACCGTTACTAACTTAAACTTCTCAGGTCATCCATCAACTTGTATAACCATTTCTCTGCATTAAACTTCCTCTGTTATAAGTCTGTATAATAATTTCGGTTGTTCTGGTTAGACCTAACTAATAACATATGTCATGGTTAAAACACATTTTCCTTTAACATGGATTAGCTGTTAGTAAATTCCTTAATTAAGGTTGTCATTACCAATCTATTACTTCTGTAATTATTTGTTTGAAGGGTAGTTCATAATCTATTGAAGTTATTATTGCTTAAAAGTAAAATTTTAAGATGCTTAGATTTCACAAATGATTGTGAATTCTGCCAGCTTGAGCTCCAAAGTGGTGGCCTAAGTTTACTCAATATTTACTTATGATAAATGTAATGAAAATAGTGAATCATATGCCATTATTATGTTATTCATAGTAGAATTACTACTGCATTTTGCAGAAATAGCCCAAAATCTTCTTGAGCTAATATACGTACTGACTTCCAGCAATAGCATCATGAAGGAATGATCTGGTAGTAGTTACAGTAAAAGAAATGCTCATAATAACTTCAGAACTTAGAAGCAATTTATATCTCACTCTTTAAGTGATTTATTTTTATTATTGCTCATAATATCTTTCCTGAAACTTTGCCTAAAACCCTCTTTCCTGCTGACTGCAAATTCAGATCAACTGGATCATTCCAGGAGAGGAATGCATTAGTAGACTGTCTTCTAAGGGACCTCAACTAAATCAAGTCACTTTGGCTACCACTTCCTTTATTCCCTTCCTTCCTCATCTTGCCCAAGCTTAAATGACCCTATAGTGTAAGAAAAGTGCATAAGAGAGCCAGGATTTCAACCATGGAACCTGGCACTGGATCTGTCAAGGGAATTTATGAATGTCTGATTTAAAGATGGCAGATTAGGCACGCTTGATTTTATTGTCACCAAGACCCCACCAAAATGAAAATAAAGGTATTTAAAAAGTGATAAATACCTAGTAATGGCAGAGGGACTATCAGCAGGTAACATATTTCAAAGATTTTTCTGGAGGGTAAACAGAAGAGAACGGAGGAAGCTAAATTCTCACCATGTGAGTGGGAGGTTGGAGGAGGATAGAACCAAGAAGGAAATCTTTTGCAGAGTAGAACTTGGGGCACTAGGCAACACAAATGAGTGAGTGATGGGCTGAAATTGTGATGGATAAAATAGTACAAAGGAGCAGTTGGCCTCTCACCTCCCCCCCCCAGTAGCCAGATAGGCTCTCCCCCCTGCATCGCCCCACTCCTAATAAAAAACAATATTCTCTTCTCTACCAAATGTAATGGCCCCATAGATAAGTCCCCTGGCATGTTGGTATTTAGGAGTTCCCTAGCCAAATAGCTGGGTTTCTGCCAAATAATCACAGTAAAAATAATGCAAGTAGTAAATAGTTACATAGCACTATAATGACTATTGTCATTATATATTATTATTATATTGTTATATATTAATTTATTTAATGCTCACAACAACTCTAGGAAGAAACTGAGGCACAGAGTGGTTAGATAATTTGCCTAAGATCACACAGCAAGTAGCTGGCAAAGCTAGATCACCACAAGGTGAAGACTCAATTAATAAGCCCCATCCAGCTGAAAAAAAAACGGAAAAGTACCAAGTAACATTTTATTGCCTCATTCTGAAGTAAAGTCAACTGAGGATGACCAGATATTTGAAGAAAGGTCACAACATGAAAGATAGATACAAATAAACACAAGAATGACCCGAGGAAAGAGTAAAGATAGGAAACAAAAGGGAAGAAAGAAACCACCAATTAGTATCTCAGAGGTATTTGAGAAGATTCTGCATTATAAGAGAACAGGATGCAATGAAATAGGAATAATCAGAGAAGTATGACTAGCCTCTGGAAATTAAAAATACATTTGTAAGGAGCACCTGGGTGGCTTAGTCAGTGTCTGCCTTCGGCTCAGGCTCAGGTCGTGATCCCAGGGAAAGCCTGCTTCTCCCTCTCCCTCTGTTCCTCCCCACTGCTTGTGTACTCTCTCTCTCTGCCAAAAAAACATAATAATAATAATAATAAATAATAATAATAATAATTAATAAACAATTCAACAGAAGGACTGCAATATAAATTCAAAGATATATCCCAGAGAAAGGACAAAGAGATAGAAATCATAAGAGGAAAAAAAAAAAAGAAGAAGAATCACAGAGGGCTAATCTATGATATCCCACATCTGATTAATTTAGCAAAAGAAAAAATAGATAATGAGAACTATAAGACATTTCCCAGAGGTGAAGGACATGAGTCTCCTAGACATATAATCATTAAATTTATACATTGAGGACACAGAAAAGGTTCTCCATGACATTTGTAATCCGTTCTGTGACCAAACTACGTCTTTCGTGCTCTCAGTAGTCTTAGTGTAAGACGTTGAAAATGAGCAACAGGGTTTACATTATTGTGACCATGAAAATATTGTTTGCTGTAGGGCTATTAAACACGCTGATTACATTTTTTTTCTTGTATAGCTCTTTGGTTTTTTCCCCCTCAAGTTTGTATTTGCCTTTCTGAGAATCGTTGCCATTATTTTATCCTCAAGCCTGTCTAATCACTTTATCTAATCAGGGATTCTATCATATCCCCTTCTTTGTCCCTGAGATCCCTGAGAGCTCCATGGCTCCAGCACAGGAATCACTCAGTCTCTTCACTGGCTTAGATTGCTGCCTGGATCCCACATTTCCTTCTTTTATGCCCTTACTCCCTTAGTTTTCTGAGGTACATTCTCAGGTAACTTTTTTAGAAAGGATGTGTGGGTGATAAATTTTCTTCATCCTTGGGGCGCCTGGGTGGCGCGGTCGTTAGGCGTCTGCCTCCGGCTCTGGGCGTGATCCCGGCGTTCTGGGATCGAGCCCCATGTCGGGCTCCTCTGCTGGGAGCCTGCTTCTTCCTCTCCCACTCTCCTTGCTTGTGTTCCCTCTCTCGCTGGCTGTCTCTCTCTGTCAAACAAATAAATAAAATCTTTAAAAAAAATTTTTTTTCTTCATCCTTGTCTTTAATTTTCACATTTAATTGATACCTTGACTAGCAGTAGATTTTTACATTAAACATCATTTTTTTCTTGGAATGTTGAAAAATTACTCCAATGCTTTTTAGCCTCCAGTGTTGCTAATGACAAGTCAGATATAATTCAAATTTTTGTTCTGTTGGCGAATTCATTTCTCTCACCTTCTCTCACCCTCTTAAAATGGATACATCATGGGGGCCTGGGTGGCTCACTCAGTTAAGCATCTGACTCTTGATATCAGCTCAGGTCATGATCCCAGGGTCGTGAGGTCAAGCCCTGCGTAGGGCTCCCCACTCAACAGGGAGTCAGCTTGAGATTCTTTCCCAATACCCTTGCCCTCACTCACATGCACTCTCTCTCTTTCTCTCTCTCTCTAAAAATAAATAAATAAATAAATCTTTTTAAAAAGATGAATACATCAGGCAATCACAATATGAGCATATTATTTAAAGATACAGAGATACCTACGAGAGGAAACGTCATGAAAGATGAGAAATGGTTGCCTCTGCAGAGCGGTCCTGGGGAAGACATAATCCATCGCTTTTATTTATTTTTTCTTAATGTGCATGATTATTTTGACAAAGCTTTAAAAATTATAAACATGGGTTGCAGAATTATTTTGAAAAGCAAGTGAACGATGATCATACAAGTCAGGGTTGTATTACCTCTGAGTCGGGGAAGCTGTGCTTAGGGCTCAGAGAGGGGTGCTGGGGGCTCCTGGACAGGCAACCTTGCCATTATTTGACTTGGGAGTCAATTAACTAGTTGCTTGCTTTATACTTACTCTTTATAAGTAGAAAGACTTTGTTTACATGTTTCATGAATTCTTTTTTTTTTTTTAAAGATTTTTAAAATTAATTTATTCGACAGAGATAGAGACAGCCAGCGAGAGAGGGAACACAAGCAGGGGGAGTGGGAGAGGAAGAAGCAGGCTCATAGTGGAGGAGCCTGATATGGGGCTCGATCCCATAACGCTGGGATCACGCCCTGAGCGGAAGGCAGACGCTTAACTGCTGTGCCACCCAGGCGCCCCTCATGAATTCTTCTGATATATGATTCACAATATTTTTAAAAAGGCATGTGACATACATTCCTTTCAAATGCCAATTTAAATATGTAGCCCAAGTCCAGCATAACAAAACAAAAATTGCCTTACAAAAAAAATTATAAATACTTCTTATTAGTATATCAAAATGTATATCATCAATTTTTCCCTTTTTGCTTCTCTTAGATTCAATATTATAAATTGAAAATGTTAAGTATAATCTTCATCTAATGATTTATTATTTACATCTGAGTTAAGCTTATGTTTTTTGAGGGGTTTTTTAAAATTCCCATGAAAGAGAAAGAAAAGATACTTTTCGAACCTCAGGTTGCTCAAAATTTCAGTCCGAACAAAGTTAAACCCTTGTTTTATGAGGTTATATTTAGATGTGCACTTCCGATTCTGTAATTCAGTTCCACATCGAGTACCTGTTATCTATTTGGAATCCATTTACCAAGTGAGTATTTATGCAAGACACAGTTTCACGTCTGGAAATGTAGTCAAGGTCCTTGCTCTCCTAGAGCTCACGTTCTAGGAGAGCAGAGAAGACAGATATTCAGCAATAAATAAATATATATATTATATATATATATTTGTATATAAAACATTTTAAATAAATGAATATAAACAAATATATAATATATAATTATATCTTATATATTTAATAAATATATTTAATAAATATATAATATATCAGGTGATAAAGAAAACTAAAGCAGGAAAAGGAGCTAGGGAATGAGTAGGAGAGTAGCTATTCTATGCAAGACCTGAATGAAATGAGGGAGGAAGCTGTGTGGTTATCTTGAGAACTATAATCTCAGCACCTTGTCTCCTTTGGGATATATATATATATATATTTCTGTTCTTAAGGTGTGTATAGACATGAATGAACCAGTTGATCATTTGAACTCTCAGAATCAAAATTTCATAGAATCCTAGGATTCAGAGTATGTTTAAAGTGAAGATTTATAGATAAGGAGACAGTCAGTGAAAAAGCTTCAAGTTTAAAGAGAGATGTGGAAGAAGGCAAGAATGGAAGCAGCACTCCATCAAGGGAGGGCTAGCTAGACGGGGCCAAACGAGCAGCCAAGAAAATGGTGGAATCAACAGTATACATGCAGGAGGGAGAGCAGAGAAGAACATAAAGCCATGCAGCAGCCATAAAAATCTTATTTATAACCATCGTAGGCTCACAGGTAAATGAGCTCAGCTATCAAATTTGCACGGACAGAGGTCTGAGGAAACCTGACTGTAAAATTGAAGGTAGCGGGAGCACCCCCAAAGAAGACTAAGCTGCCTTCAGTCTAAGCACTGGTTTGCACTACTAAAATCTCCACCTCCACGCAAAAGTCTTGAAAAGTAGCCTAATGCAGACCATGGTCAAGGGGTTTCACTGCATAACACACAGCAAAACTTCCTCCAAATAGGCCACAGTCTCTTTCTCCCATATCCCTCTGTGCACACAGGTGCTCAGACCTTCTCTCTCTTTTGTCCCCACCGATCTCTGTCTTCACTATCTCTGTTCCTCCAGCCTTCCTCCCCTTATCATTCTCTCTAATGCAATCTCTCATCCCTCAACCCAACTCTAATCCTCCCTTCTGGTCCCTTTCCCCCAAGGGTGAGTCCTTTTCTCCAGTCTTTTCTATTTGTATCCATTACCTCAGCTCAGACAAACCAAAGAAACTTTCTCCAATTCACACCCCTAGGAGGAAGGGAAAATTAAAGAATTCTAGAAACTTCTTACTGAATGTCTTCACTCTTGTTATTAAATGAAAAGCAAAAGTTAATGTTGGAACTCATGAGGGAAAATTGAGAGCCAATCAGCTACCAATACAACAGATACTTTAGTTTTCCAGAAGGAGGGGATGTTGGGGAGGAGAGAGAGGAGGAGGGAGAGACCAACACCTCTGAACTCATTCATGTGTCTGTCTTTCCTGTCCCACTGGATAATAGAGATCATGTCATGCATTGTTGAAGTCTGCACCATTCATAGTGCCTTAGCAGATATAAATACTTGAATGAATGAAAGAATTTGAGTGAATAAGTGAAGGAATGACTGAATATGGCAAAATCAGACAGTGAGTACAGTGAGTTGCTCCCAGGTGTCATGTGACTCACCATCATCTGGGACAGTTTCCTGCACTCCAGCATTTGTCTCTGGGGATACTCCAGTCATTTCTCCTACAAGTGTGCTCTTGCAGAACATGGTCCTCAGCCAACTTCTGCAGTTTCTCATAACCACCTTATGAAGTCAACACTTGGGCATCTAGTCTTATCCTAGCTCCCAAATTTCTTCAACCCAGACCCTCCTGATTGTTGATTTCATAAGTCAATAATCAGTTCACTCCCTTACTAATAGTGCAGATTAAGTTGTATCAAGGTATAAACCCTTTGGAAGCATTATGCACAACACACACAGCTTGCATCTCAAAGTCAACTTTTTTTTTAATACTATAAGCATTATTACAAAGAAGTCATTACTAACCCAAAGAGTCTCTAATTCTTGGTATTTCCCATGGGAGCTGCCTGCTAATCCTCCTTAAGCCCTGCTCTCATCACGTAATTTCTGTGCTGGAAACCCAACTGCCTCATGTCTGAACTGCTCTCCCCAGCACTGAAAACCATCCACAAACTGGTCCCATTCTCCAGCTATAGCTCCATGTATTCCCCAATACTCCTGGCATACATCACTGACCTCACAACCAGACATTGACCATTCCTACCTCTGTCCCTTTGTCAAGGCTCTGGAACCTTCTTCTCCTTCCCTTCCACCTTCCTCTTCCAGACAGCTAAAATCAGGAGATTGAATGGGCAAAGGACAGTGTCCCAGTGTCCCTCCTTCAGGGAGACTTCCCTGACTCATCAGTCTTTCTGTCTCTCTGGGCTCCCATGTTCTATCTACCTGCCCAGCTCATTGTATATTTCATGGCCCAGAGTCTTATCTATCCAGTGAGCTGGTACCCTCCTCCTGGAAGGACCCATATCTTTTACTTCTCTGTATTTCCCAAGTGCCAAACACGCATTGCCTTTTTGCACAGCAGGTGTTACTTTAAAACTCTGAGTCAAAGGAACTAAATCCATTTGTCTATTTGCTGTTCACCCAGTGGTTCCCCAATAGATTCCTCTTGGGCACCAGAGTTTTCGAGTAATTAAGATCCTGATCTAGGCTGGTGGGCCCCAATTCCAGGCCTCATTTTCATGATTCTTCTTGAAGATCCTGTTTCTATCTTTTTTTAAATGGGGAGCAGATCACTTGGGAAAAGTCTAAGAACTCATGTTTCCACTAAATTAATAAATGTATGTTATGAAATAAACAATACACGTTGTTTAGATGAGAGAATATCTAATAGGTAAAGATAATGGTGAAAGGAAAGAGTTAAGGAAACTCTGCTCAAAATGCAGGAGCCCTTCTCTTTCCAGGGGGAATTCTGTAGATCACAGTATAGGAGAAAATGTTGACAATAGTAAGAATTGCTGCATAGTACTCAGCTGCAAGTAATGCCACATTTCTATATTTCTCTAAATCAAATAAAACTTGGCTTCAAGTTCCTCACTCCCTACAGTTGGGAAAGAGTCAAATATCATAATCACTGGGTCTCTCTTTCTGCCCCCCAGGCTTTCATAGGCCCAGGGAAGTGGGGGTATCCTGATTTGTGACCATGGTGGGTGCCTTGGTTTCCACTGTTCCTTCTGCTACCCCGTGTGCTAGTCCGGGAGGATGCTGGGAAGACCATGGAAAGGCTTCTGGATGCTGTGCCCCTCTCCAATGGCTACAAGTTATCCATGGAGGCCCCCACCCAGGCTCTCAAAGCAGGAGTGGATAGTGTCCAACCTCGATAGGCTTTCAAGTAGCCTCCCACCTGCGTTCCTGCAGGGGTGGTGGGACACAGACCCCTGCCACCCTGGAAACCTGTACTCACTACCGCTACACATGCATACTCACACACATGTGTGCGCACACTTCCCCCTCCTGGGGAACTACCCTGAGTGGAGTTAGGCCACACTTCCCTCCTTTGATCCTGAATAATTCTTAAGTCTGGCTTCCAAACAAAGATCTGAGTGAAAAGGCTTTATCCTGGGGCCTAGAAACGTCTCTGTTTTAGACGGTGGAGCACAAAGGGCTGTTTCTTTTCCTCTGAGGAAGGGAAGCTCTGAACTTAAAACTCAAGGCCAAGAAGAAAATCACCTTATCATTCTTTTTTGCTGATAAGGCCACAGCAGTAAAAAGGATAAGACACCAATTAACTTTTCTGTCACTCTCTGTTTCCTGGGCAAACACAGAGCCTATAGCGCGTGTGGTGGCGGTGGGGGTGGGGTGGCTAAAAGCATTAACAAAGGAGGTTTGGACACCTGATGAAATCTCAAAGGGCAGCTTAGAGGGAGAAGCCAGGGAAAGGAACTTAAGCCACATGTCTGCAGCATTAACCGTAGCAGGTGCCACTGTGTCCTATGACCATTTGAAATGAGGAAATGGCAGTTTGCAAAGATTTCCTGTGCAGCCGTTGGACAAGGACTGGTGTGAGGAGCAGGGCGGCTAGCACAGTGGCCCAGGGGGCTGGCTGCCTGAAGGAAGGTTTGGGTCTTCATATAAAGTTTTATCAATCCTTACAGTCATCCAAATATCCAGCCTTTTCTGGAGCCTGGCATATTCCCTTATCCCACTGTCCTTCCTAAACAGGGCCATAACAGCCCTATGATGCCCTTTGTACGTATTAGGAAAATGTGTCCCCTCAGGTGCGCTCCACTCACAGAGCCGTGCAACCCGGCGTGGAGCTGCACCACTCACAGAGCCATGCAACCCGGCGTGGAGCTGCACCACTCACAGAGCCGTGCAACCTGGCGTGGAGCTGCACCTGAGGGGACACATTTTCCTAACGCGTACAAAGGGCATCATAGGGCTGTTATGGCCCTGTTTAGGAAGGACAGTGGGATAAGGGAATATGCCAGGCTCCAGAAAAGGCTGGATATTTGGATGACTGTAAAGATTGATAAAGCTTTATACCAAGACCCAAACCTTCCTTTAAAGCTTAACCAAACAACAGGAAAGCAAAAAGCATCTATACAACTGAGTATTGATCAAGGGAAGCCAGGGAAGGGAAATCAGGACAGAGTAGCCCCCATCACTCCACGCAGAGTCTGTCAGTTGGTGATGTGCCATGTTAAGAAGTAGCCAGGTAACATGGCTAATTTCAGTCCAGGCAAATATGGAGAACTTTTAAAATAAATTCTCACTTAAACAGTTAAGTGTAGGGTTTTTAAAGATGATCAGCGCTGCCAGGCTTCCTTGTTTAGTATTGAAGGCAACCCAAAAATTGTCTTTAAAAGTGTGTTCTGCATAAGCCTCCTAGATGGGGAAACTGGGAAAGCGAGAATTTGAGATTTCCTTCATAACTCATCAAGAATGTTTTTTTACAAGTTAACTTGGAAATTATGAATGTAATACCTGTTTGTTGCAGAAAATAATTAGATCCTACCAAATTGCTCTTTCAAAATCATGTACATTATAGTACGTGTGCAACCCTACTGTTCATGTTTGATCTTTTCCCCACACACTTGACAAGTATGGATAGTCTCAACCTTTTCCATGTTTGCCCATCTGAGAGGCAAATGACCCTTGTTGTATATTATTCTCCATTTCCCTGATGCTAGTGATGTTGAACATTTTCATGTGCTGTCATTTCGACCTTTTCTGTACATATTACTTATTCATATGCTTTGGCCTTTTTCTAATGTGTTGTTTGTTCAGTTAGTGCTGATATTTATCCCTTAAATATTACATCTCTTAAAACTGTTTTCTTGAAGTCTGTTATTTGTCCTTTAACTTTTTTATGATATCTTTTGTCATACGGAAGGCTTGGGTTTTTATGTAGGGAAATTTCATTATTGATTTTCTTGATGGTGTCTTGGATTTTGTGATTTATTTAGGAAAGTCTCCTCTATCACAAGATTATAAAAATATCCTCTTTTATTTTCTTCTGGTACTTTTATAGCCTTTAAAATGTTTATCATCAGTCTGGCTTTTACTTATTTGGCATATAATGCAGGGATAAGACCATTCATTAAAACCACCTAATGCACTTTCCGTGCATCCGGGAGAGAAAGGGAGGATAAGTTCTTTCATCCCTCTGAGCAACAGTGATAAAAACTCTGTGAAGGAGGAAAAGACCATCCACTCTAGTGGGAAAACTGTTATGGCAACCATATAATCCGTAATTTCTAAAATGGTCCATATTTGCAATATTCTTGCTTACGGACACATTGTTACCATCCTACTTTTGATTTGGAAACTGCAGCTAATATAGCCAATGAGGTGGTGTGAGCACAAGCCTGTAAAAGAGGACAACGCAAACACCACAGGAGATGTATTGAATTCTATGAATTCAGAGGAGCAAGGGGTCTTTCTGCTTGGGAAGACTGGGGAGAACCTTTGAATTGGGCCTTGAAGGCAGGTTAAATTTTGAGAGACCAAGATGGTAGAAGAGGTCATACTAGGCCAAGGGAACACAGGAGCAGGGGTAGGGAAACAGGGAAGCACAGGTTGTGTTTCTGGAACCACTCATGAGCTGTCTGATTGGCTGCTATATAGAGAAGTAGCCAGGGGTTAACTTAGATGGTAGTTTGAGGCTGGAGGATAGAAAGCCTTGAATGCCGATATAATGAATTTGTGCTTTCTTTTCTTTTTCTTTTTTAGATTTTATTTATTTATTTGAGAGAGAGAGCATGACAGGGGGAGAGGGCAGAGGGCAGAGGGAGAGAGACACGCAGACTCCCCACTGAGCATGGAGCTAAGGCAGGGCTTGATCCCAGGACCCTGAGATTATGACCTGAGCCAAAGTCAGACATTTAACTGTCTGAACCATCCTGGTGCTCCGTGCTTTATTTTCTAGGTAATGGAATCACCACTGAAGGCTGTATTTTTTTAAGATTTATTTATTAATTTGGGAGGGGGTGGGGGGATTTGCATGTGCATGCCTGGGGGAGGGACAGAGGGAGAGAATCTTTCAAGCCAACTCCCTACTGGGCTGGGAGACCTATGCAGGGCTCCATCTCACGACCCACGGGATCATGACCAAGAGTTGGTCATGATTTGATTTGATTTGATTTGATTTGATTTGATTTTGAGCCAAAACTAAGAGTTGGGCGTTTAATCAACTGAGCCACCCAGGTGTCCCTGAAGGCTGTATTCTTTTAACAGCTTTATTAGGATATAATTCATATACCACACAATTCACTAATTTAAAGTGCACAATTCAGTGGTTTTTAGTATATTCACAGATAGGTGCAACCATTACCACAATCAGTTTTAGAACATGATCATCACCTCAAAAAGAAACCTTTTTAAAAATTGTATTTAAATTCAATTAATTAACATATAGTGTATTATTAGTTTCAGAGGTAGAGTTCAATGATTCATCAGTTGCATGTAATACCCAGTGTTCATTTCATCTCCTTAATGTCCATCACCCAGTTACCCCATCCCCCCACCCACCTCCCCTCCAGCAACCCTCAGTTTGGTTCCTATAGTTAAGAGTCTCTTGTGGTTTGCCTCCCTCTCTGCTTTTGTCTTATTTTATTTTTCCCTCCCTTCCCCTATGTTCATCTGTTTTGTTTCTTAAATTCCACGTACGAGTGAAATCATATGGTATTTGTCTTTCTCTGACTGACTTATTTTGATTAGTATAATCCTCTCTAGTTCCACCTGTGTTGTTGCAAATGGTAAGACTTTTTTTTTTTTATGGCTGGGTAATATTCCATGTATATATACCACATCTTCTCTATCTATTCATCTGTCAATGGTCATCTGGGCTCTTAAAAAAGAAACCTTTATCTGTTACCCTCTAACCCATCTTCATCCCAAGCCTCAAGGCACTAATCTATTTTCTGTCCTTATAGATTTCTCTCTTCCGGACATTACATATAAATGGAATCATGTAATATGTGGCCTTTTGTGACTACCTTCTTTAGTTTGGTGTAATGTTATCACTAATGGTTTAAGTGATAGAACTCTCTAGTCAAAGTGGCTCTTTAGGAAGAGTGTTCTGGATACAGGATGGTGGAAGGGGGCTGGGAGAGCTTTAGGAGGGCATAACTGTAAGTAGCTGTTATGGGGTCATATGAGTGCAAGTAAGAAAACACTGAACCATAAATGACCTAAATAATAGGGACATAGTATCTTTGTATATGTGTGTTATTTGAAAAAAAAAATCAAAGTTTTTATTTTAATTCCAGTTAGTTAACATACAGTGTAATATCAATTTCAGGTGTACAATATAGTGAGTCGACAATTCTATACAACACCCGGTGCACATCACAACAAGTGCACCCCTTAATCCCCATCACCTATTTCACCCCCCCCACCTCCCCATCTTCTGGTAACCATCAGTTTGTTTGCTATAATTAAGAGTGTTTTTTTGGTTTGTCTCTCCCTCTCTCCCTCTCTTTTCCCCTTTGTTTGTTTTGTTTCTTAAATTCCACATTTGAGTGAAATCATATGGTATTTGTCTTTGTCTGGAAGACTTATTTCGCTTAGCATTGTACTCTCCAGCTTCATCCATGTTGTTGCAAATGGCAAGATTTCATTCTTTTTTATACTGAATAATATTCCATTATATATATCTACCACATCATCTTTATCCAGTCATCAATTGATAGACACTTGGAATGCTTCCATATCTTGGCTATTGTAAATAATGCTGCTATAAACAGAGGGGTGCATATATCCCATTGAGTTAGTGTTGTTGTATTCTTTCAGTAAATACCCAGTAGTGCAATTGCTGGCTCATAGGGTAGTTCTATCTTTAACTTTTGGAGGAAACTCCATACTGTTGTCCAGAGTGGCTGCACCAGTTTGCATTCCCACCAACAGTGCTTGAGGGTTCCTTTTTTCCACATCCTTGGCAACACCCGTTGTTTCTTGTGTTGTCGATTTTAGCCATTCTGACAGGTGTGAAGTGATATCTCATTATAGTTTTGATTTGCATTTCCCTGATGGTAAGTGATGTTGAGCATCTTTTCATGTCTCCGTTGGCCATCTGGATGTCTTCTTTGGAGAAATGTCTGTTTGAGTCTTCTGCCCACTTTTAAATTGGATTATTTGTTTTCGGGGTGTTGAATTGTATATGTTCTTTATATATTTTGGATACTAATCCTTTGCCTTTTAGTTTTGTTGATTGTTTGGCTTTAGCAAGATTTTGTTTGTTAAATTTATAACTGTTTTATAAGATAACTAAAATGCCTGAGAGGATTTGCCATTAAATTTGTAAATGTTGGGGTGCCTGGGTGACTCAGTCGTTAAGTGGCTGCCTTCAGCTCAGGGCGTGATCCTGGAGTCCTGGGATCGAGCCCCACATCAGGCTCCTCCACTGGGAGCCTGCTTCTTCCTCTCCCACTCCCCCTGCTTGTGTTCCCTCTCTCGCTGGCTGTCTCTCTGTCAAATAAATAAATAAAATCTTTAAAAAAATAAAATAAAATAAAAAAATAAATAAATTTGTAAATGTTGTTTTAAACATTTAAGGGTATTTACTTAGTTCAATTTATATAGATAGTTATTTGTTAGAGGAGTATAATCTTTTAAATTTATAAGTCAATGGAATATTAATTCAAGGATGAGAGAAAATAATTCTTATTTTTATACTTTTGAGCATATATATTTATGAATAAAACAACTATGTTTATAGGTGACTTTAAGCATACATTTTTCTTTTTTTTTCTTTTTTCTTTTTTTATTAAAGATTTTATTTATTTATTTGACAGAGAGAGACAGCCAGTGAGAGGGGGAACACAAGCAGGGGGAGTGGGAGAGGAAGAAGCAGGCTTCCAGTGGACGAGCCTGATGTGGGGCTCGATCCCATAATGCCGGGATCATGCCCTGAGCCGAAGGCAGATGCTTAACGACTGAGCCACCCAGGCGCCCCAAGTGTACATTTTTCTAACTTAAACTTAAATGAACCGAATATTGATTCAGACACATGTTAATGTATGTATTTCTTTCTTGCTCCAAAGTCTACTTTGGACCTTAAAACTCAATTGGTAGTGAGACACCCAACTCATCTAGGTTTTCTGGGGACTACTTTGGTTTCAAAACTGGGAAACTTGGCAAACGGGGGCAGTAAGTCACCATTATTGGCAGACAATCCCCTGACCTTTGCAACACAGCCCTGTGGCAACCTGGTGTGAAATCTGTGTGTAGGGTTATCATTCCCATAAACAGAGGCAGCAACTGGGCTCAGAGAAGTTAACATGGCTTGGCCAAGGCCATTATTCGGATTAAAACTTATTCACCTTTCTCATGTCCTTTTTCTACTTAATGTGATTGGTTGATTTATTTCTGAGGTCTTTCCTCCCTCCCCAGTAGAGAACTTGGTTTCTTCTTTCTAGAATAAATGAGTTTTATTTTCACCTGGAGAAGCCACAGTTTAGGATTAACTTCAGCAGTAATCCCTAGAAATTCCTTTGTAGAGACCTTCAGGGAGGTTGCCTTGGCCTTTGCAAGATGGGTAGAAATCAAGGTTACGAAGATGTTCAGAGCATAGATTACTGTGCATTTTTAAAATCATTTTGCTGATTATTTAAAATGTGTTACTACTTATAATTAACTTTTTAATAACAGTTTTATTGGGATATAATTCACACACCTTACAATTCATTCATTTATGCTCTTAACCACTATTTTTAAGTCAGGGAAATGCAAATTAAGGCAAAAGTGATGTGATGAGCACCGGGTGTTGTATATAAGTGTTGGGTCACTAAATTGTACACCTGAAACCAATATTACAATGTATGTTAACTTACTGGAATTTAAATAAAAACTAAACAAAAAATAAATGATAGGACATATAATATACTGCTCTTCCAAAAAAAAAGCAAAAGTGAAATACCAATTTTTACCCACCAGATTAGTAAAATGTAAAAAAAAAAAAAAAAAAAAGAAAATATCCAGTGATGACCAAGATGTGGGAGAATGTTTAGTCTCAGATAGCCATGGTTGGAGTATGTCTTGCTTCAGCTTTTTTGAAAATGATTTGAAAATATCTATTAAAATTTAAAATAAAAATTGAAATGATAATTTCACCTTGGACAATTTATTTCATAGAAATAAAAGTATGAAAGGATAAGTATAAGGGTATTTATTACAACATGCTCTAATGGCAAAACAAACACCTGGAAAAAACTTTGTCCATCAGAAGGGAATGATTGAACCATATATGATTGGCCACACCAAAAATGAGTTAGATCCCTCTTACCCAAACTGCTGTCAATCTTATACCATTAAAACATTTTTATTTGAGTTGGCTCCAGGGTTCTACAAGGAAACAGAACTACTAGGATACATATTTACATTATATAGACATTAATAGTTTACATATATATACATAAATTAATAGGATATACAGAGAGAGAGAGAATATTTATTATGAGGAATTGGCTTACATGACTTTGGAGGCTGTGCAGTCACCTGCTGTGTCATCTGCAAGCTGTAGACCCAGGAGAGCCTGTGGTATAGTCCTGAGAACGAGGAGAGACCGTGGTGTCTCAGTCTCAGGGCACCCCGCTCATCAGTCAGGCAGAGTGAGGCCAAATGCCCCTGCCTCCACCTTTTTGTTCTATCTAAGCCCTCCACAGATTGTATGAGGGTCACCCACCATGGGCAAGGCCATTGGCTTTACTCAATCTACAGATTTCAAATGCCAGTCTCATCCAGAAACATTCTCACAGATACACCCAGAAGTAACATTTAGCCAAATATCCAGGTACCCCATGATCCAGTCAAGTTGACACATAAAATCAATTAGTACATGTATATTTGTTATAAAATGAAGTTTCATAGCACCACAGTCAATAGAAAACCAGTATTACTTGCTATGCCTAGAAAGTATCTGTAAGCATAAACACAAAGACAACAAAAGGATGTTATTCATTCCTAGTTAGATAGCATGGCCTACCAAAGATTTTAATCCTGAGCCCAGCTCTCTACAAAAGAGTGAGATCTCAAGTGTCAGAGAGATATTAAAGACACCACATGATTCAGTGTCATTTAATGTCCTTCATAGGCCATATTAGCTCCTTGGAGCCCACAGTACTGATCATTCCAAACTTTTGTAAACATATAGGAGATTCTTTATTGGATCTGAAGAGATATTCACAACTTATTAAATAAAAAAAGCAAGTTATAAAGTAATGGGTGTTAGTCCAACTTTTGTATAATAAGCAAAGTCAAAAGAAACCTCTGTTGATTGTTGCTTGTCTTGGTGTGCACGTGGAGAGGTGGATGAACAGCTTAAGTATAGCTAACCACAGGAAATGATAAGTCAAAAATTATCTAAATTTGGATTTTAATATAGTCCCACCTAATGAACCACCAAGGCTGTTAACATTGATTATGGGAAGGAGTGATGGAAAGTCTTTTGTATTACTTTTGACTTTTTCACAATTCTAATAAAAGCATTCCAAAAGAAATGAAAAGAGAGAGAGCACGTGGAGCCATCAAAAGCTATGAATAAGCTACAAGTCCTTGGTTATGTGTCAGTTACATCTCAATAAAGCCGGCGGGGGTGGGGGGGAAGCTGCAAGTCCTTGGGTAGATCACACACCATTTCTCCAATCCACCTCAGCACTATTGACATTTGAGGCTGGATAATTAAGGTGTTTAAATAACTCATAAGACATTAACAGTAACAGCCCTCCAGGGGGTCTATCCATTTGGATGAGGATGGAACCCTTAAATCTCAGGGATGAAGTTCCATCAGTAGTGAAGGACTTGGGGGAACTGAGGCCTTTTCCTCAGTTGTGAGGGGTTGTCCTGTGTATTATAGGATATTTAGCGGCATCCCTGGCTTTTAGGTACTGATGATAGTAGCATCCCCCACCCTCAGTCAAATGATAGCCAGAAATGTCCACAGAAGTTGCCAAAGGTTGCCTGGGGACAGAATCTCCCCTGGTTGAGAACCATTGGTCTAGTTCTCAATTTCTCAGCAGCGATGGGACACACCTCGAACCAAGTGTTCTCTAAGCTCCGTGGAAACTCTAACATTGTCTGATTTCATCAACTTTGAATCTACTGTTTTCCAGAAGCTGTTTTCCTCCAGAGCCACTAGAGGGGACACTCTGCAACATTAAGGACAAAACAGAGCACTTGGGGAACTTTGTTTTCCTTTCCTTGTGGACTTTGTTGTATCTGATTCAGAGGGCCCGGCCTTTAATAAATAGTCTTTGATGTTGAGAGTGATAACCCTTATCCACGAGACAGGTAGAGCTGTTTGTCTTGTGCTTCGTGCCATAAAAGTCAGTGTTTTTAGATATGGTTGAAGAGAGCAGAGTGCTCTTTGCTTTTTAAACATTCTTTATAAGGCAGTCAGGTGAATAATATTACTAAAAAGAAGTTATGTGTCTCCATGAGGAGAGCCTGTGGGACAACCAGGCTAGGAGGGGAAAGATTTAGGTCTCTTCCTGGTCCTGCCGCTTCCAGGCTGTGTGATGTTGGCCAAGTTTCTTAGCTTTCCTGGTTATATATAGCAGCTGAGGAGATAAGCTGAGAGGTTAAGGTCACACGTGGAGTTAAATGGTCAAGCAAGGGTTTGGATCTGACCTGTCAATTTCATGGCATAGCTGTGAGAATCAAAGGAGATGGTGTATGTGGAAGAGTTTTGAAAAATAGAAAACCCTGTACAAGTTCAGGATGTGGATTCGCAGGTATCAGAAGAGCAAGAGGAGGTGATGACTAAGAGGTAGCGTGGGGGCAGTGAGTGGGGGAAGCGGGCAGGGGTAGCTCCACGAGGGTAACAGAAATAATCCTCCATCTAGTGTTATCAATTATAGAAAAAGACCTCAGTGCCCCCAAATCCTTCATTACTGGTGGAACTGCATCCCTGGGACTTAAGGTTTTGATCCCTATCAAAGTGGACAAACCACTTGGAGGGGTGTTACTTCATGCTCTTATGAGTTGCTTAAACACCTTAATGAAAGTGAAAGATCTACTCCAACACTATTTTTTTAAACTTTTTTCTTTTTAACTCTGAACCACAGTAACAAATACGTTTCACAGAGAGACCCAGCTCACACACATAAAACTGAAACAAAAGTCTTGTACTTGAATTTTTCTGTTTTATTTTGTCACTTGAAACTAATGCTACTTCTGACCCAATAATGGTGGGTACTGACCTGCAGTTTTAAAAACACTGTTCTAGAGGTTTTCAGGGGAGGATAGAGTCCTGGTGCTGGACTGAGGAAACAAGAGATATGACCTCCAAACATTACACAGGGAGCCTCAATGATGAATTTTTTACAGTTTTCTAGGGGCTGATTCTTAGAGGAATGATTCAGGAAGAAGAAAGAAAAGCAATAATCCCAAATTCATCTAAATGAGTGATGATGGGCCACTGAGGAGTAGCCTCCCAGTTGGATTCTCAGAGGTCATGATCTAAACCCCACTCCATTAACATAAAGTATAGATGGCCATAACATAGCCACCACCATAACAAAAATAAAAATCCAGGGGCTCCTCGGTGGCTCAGTCGGTTAAGCCTGTGCCTTTGGCTCAGGTCCTGATCCTGGGGTCCTGGGATTGAGCCCTGTGTCAGGCTCCCTGTTCAGCGGGGAGTCTGCTTCTTCCTCTCCCTCTGCTCCCCCCCCCCAACTCATGTTCTCTCTCTCTGTCTCTCTCTAGCTTACTCTCTCTCTCAAATAAATAAATAAAATCTTAAAAAAAAATTAACAAGTCCGTGAATAAAGATTATTTCCAATATAAGTAATATCAATTAAGAATAAAATAGGATAAGATTTAACAAGAGGAATGTAAGACTTACACACCAAAAGTGATAAAACATTGTTGAAAGAAATTAAAGATCTAAATATATGGAAAGTCTCCCCAGGTTCACAGATCAGAAGACTTAATATTGTTTTTTGTTTTGTTTTGTTTTGTTTTGTTTAAAGATTTTTATTTATTTATTTGACAGAAAGAGACAGCCAGCAAGAGAGAGACACAAGCAGGGGGAGTGGGAGAGGAAGAAGCAGTCTCCTAGTGGAGGAACCTGATGTGGGGCTCGATCCCAGGACACTGGGATCACGCCCTGAGCCGAAGGCAGATGCTTAACGACTGCGCCACCCAGGCGCCCCAGAAGACTTAATATTGTTAAAATAAGGATACTCCCTAACTGGTCTAGAGATAGAATTCAATCTCTGTCAAAATCCCGGCTGGAATTTTTTGCAGAAATTGAGAAGATAATCCTAGAAATCAAATAGAAATGCAAGGGATCCAGGGCCACCTGGTTGGCTCAAGTCATGATCCCCCCTGGGATCAAACCCCCAAGTCGAGCTTCCTGCTCAGTGGGGAGCCTGCTTCTCCCTCTCCCTCTACCCCCCAGCCCGTGCTCTCTCTCTCTCACTCTCTATCTCAAGTAAATAAGTAAAATCTTTAAAAATAATTTTTTAATAGTTTTTATTTATTTATTTGACAGAGACAGCGAGAGAGGGAACACAAGCAAGGGGAGTGTGAGAGGGAGAAGCAGGCTTCCCACCGAGCAGGGAGCCCGATGTGGGGCTCAATCCCAGGACCCTGGGATCAAGAACTGGGCCAAAGGCAGACACTAAATGGCTGAGCCACCCAGGCACCCCTAAAAATAAATTTAAAAAAAGGAATGCAAGGGATCCAGAATGGCCAGAACAATCTTGAAAAAGCACAAGGTCAAAGCTGTAGTAATCAAAACAGTGTGGCGCTGGCATAAGAACAGACATCTAGATCCATGGAATAGAATTAAGAGTCCAGAAATAAACAAATATTTATAGTCAGTTGATTTTTAACAAAAGGGCCAAGACAATTCAATGGGGAAAAGAATGGGCTATTTTTAAAAATAAACTATTTATTTTAGAATAGTTTTAAATGTCCAGAGTTCTTGTGAGAATATTCTTTTCAACAAACGGTTCTGGATATCACAGGAAAAGAATGACTATGGATCCCTACCTTACACCATAAAAATTAACTTAGAGTGGATCATAGACCTAAATATAAGAACTACAACTATAAATCTATTAGAAGAAAACTCAGGTGTAAATCTTTATGACCTTGAGTTAGATGACAGTTTCTCAGATATGATACTAAAAGCACAGTGATGTAAGAGAAGATAGATAAATTGGACTTCATCAGCATTAAAAACCTTTCTCCTTCAAAGAATATCATAAAGAAAGTGAAATGACAATCCACCGACAAGGCAATAATATTTGTAAAACATATATCTGATAAAGGATTTGTATGCAGAATGTATACTCAACAATAAGAAGACAAATAACCCAATTAAAAATGGACAAAGGATTTGAATGAACAGTTCTCCAAAGAAGACATACAAATGACCAGTAAGTTCGTGAAAAGGTGCTCAACATCCTTTGTCACTAGGGAGATGGAAATCAAAAGCAAAATGAGATACCACATCGCACCCACTCGGATGGCTAGAATCAAAAAGACAGACAAGAAGAATGTTGTGAGGATGTGGAGAAATTGGAACTCTCACACGTCACTGGTGGGAATGTAAAATGGTGCACTTTGGAAAACGTTTTGATGGCTTCTCAAAATGGTAAACATAGAGCGCTTGCTTCGGCAGCACATACACTGAAATGTTAAACATAGAGTCACCGTATGACCCAACCCAGCAGTTCCACTCCTTGGTAGCTACCCAAGACACACAAAAACGTATGTCCACACAAAAATGTGTACTCGAATGTTCGCGGCAACATGACTTGTAACAGTAAAAAATGGAGACAACTCAAATGTTCATCAACTGATGTATGGGTAAACAAAATGTGCTACATCCACACGATGAAGTATTACTTGGGCCTAAAAAGGAATGAAGTACAGGGGCACCTGGCTGGCTTGGTGGGTGGAGCATGTGACTCTTGATCTCAGGATTGTGGGCTCAAGCCCCATGCTGGGCATAGAACTTACTAAAAAAAATTTAAAATAATAAAATAAATAGAATTTTTAAAAAAAGAATGAAGTATGGATAGATTCTACAACATGGATAAACTTTGAAAATATTACGCTAAGTGAAAGAAGCCAGACACAAAGGCCACATATTATGTGATCCCATTTATATGAAATGGCCAAATCTATATGTAAATCTATAGAGACAGAGAGAAGATTGTTTGCCTAGCACTGGGGGGAGGGATGGTACATAAGTGAGGAGTGACTACTAATGGGCACATAGTTTCTTTTGGAGGTGATAAAAAGCTTCTAAAATTCTATGACAGGTCACAGAATTCTGTAAATATACTAAAATCCATTAACTTGTACACTTTAAGTGGGTTAACCTTATGGTATGTAAATTATATCTTAATAAAATGTGTTTCTAAAAAGTGAATGTTAGAGAAATTAGAGGCAGCAAGTGTAGACCAGTCTTATGAGGAATTCCTTGAACCCGTAAAGATTTAATTAATTTATTTTTTAATTACGAGTATATAACTGCATTTGTTGTAACAAAGGATTGTCCAGATGAGGTATAGGTTAGAGGGTGTCACTATATTTACTTCTCTGTGTCCCCCAGTAGATGTTTCGCCCAATTCTGATTTTATCCTATTAGAAGCAGCCTCAGAACACATAGTACAAGGCTCTGCATCTCACTTAAGCTTACTCATCATTTCTCCTTCTTTCCTTTCCTTTTCTCTTCACATTATCCTGGCCCCACAAGGTAAACTGAAAAAATAATCAGCCTCTCTTCATCTTATTAGAGAAATAACTACCTGTGTACATGAAGCAAGCAAGGCCACCAGGCCTTTGGGGAAGCAGAGTGGGGAGGTGCCCAGAGCCATTTTCTGCAGAGAGAAAAGGAAAGAATAAACAAGCCTTCTGCCAAAAAATGCCTGGAACTTAAATCGCTTTCCTCAGCTCAAGGTCAGGCTGTGTGTGGACTGTTGACAGTGACCCTGATGAGTTGTTGCTCCCTTAATTAAACGCATGTGGCTTTCTCTCTTCTGAAATTCACCTTTGCTAATTCCACCTGCCTGGGAAGTCAGACCCCCCCCCCCCCCAGCACAAGTGTAATTCCTCAGAGTGGCAACTGGCAGCGCTCCTAGGAACAAGGTAACTACAGGATGTCCCCAGTTATCAGAGGCATTGATCTCCTGAGCCCATGAGAGGGGTCTCATGACCACAGTGGAAGGAAGGCTGTGGAGTGGTGTTATTGAGGAGGCCAGTGACGACTCCCTCCCCCTCTTCAGCAAGGGGCTGGAAATTCCTGGCATTTGTCTTCCTCTTGGAATGAGACATTCACTCTAGAAGAATCATGGAAAAGTACAAATCATGAAATCAGAAACCCCAGAAGGAGAAGATACCTCCAAGGTCATCTTTATCCCAGGCCCAGATACCCCTGGAAGCAGATGTTCTCCTCTTGCCAGCCCTCCTCATCTTGGCTTGAACACAGCCACTGACAAGACTCGCACTCCATCCCGGAAAGGCAGCTGATGCCTGATAGGGCTGTGCTAAGGGCAGCGACTGCCACTGGCAGGTCCAGTGCTGTTCCTGTCACCTCCCGCTCCTCTCGTACTTGAAACACACCATTGTGCTAGCTCCTCCTCTAGCCCTTGGAGTCTTTGAGAGCTATCTTGTCTTTCTTCCCTGTAGTCTTCTTGCCTGTCCCAGACTAGGGCTTTGGCTGCACTGACCCCCCATGTATGCCCATTAGTCCAGGGGGCAACAAAGACAAGTCTGGGCCTCGACCCCTCTGACGTACTCTGTCCACTGTTCTCTCACACCCTGCATCCAGATCCCCCTGGCTTTGTCCTCCCATCCTAGCTTCTCATCCCCACTTGGACCTGACAGTGAACATGCCCTCCTGACCACTTTGCGTGTCCCACCAAGACTCAGACCTTGTGTTGACCCATCAAGAGTCCATGAGGCCCACTACTCTACGCAGATCATCCCTAATTGCTCCATTCCTTCCTTGTGCAATTGGTTTTAAGCCCCATCATTACCTTACCTTTGCTCACCTGAACCAGGCTGCCCTTGGTCATTATTCACACATTGACCTAAGCCACTCACCATGGTGGTTCAGAACACAGGATTTGAGATCAAATAATCCAGGCTCTGCCATTAACCAGCTGTGAGACTTTTGAGAAGTGTCTTAATCTCTCTGAGCATCCATTTTCTCATTTATAGAATTGGGAATAATAATAGTACCTAACCTCATAGCTTTGTCATGATAATAATGATAAATGAGGGGCGCCTGGGTGGTGCAGTCCTTAAGCGTCTGCCTTTGGCTCAGGGTGTGATCCCAGCATTCTGGGATCGAGCCCCACATCAGGCTCCTCCGCTAGGAGCCTGCTTCTTCCTCTCCCACTCCCCCTGCTTGTGTTCCCTCTCTCGCTGGCTGTCTCTATCTCTGTCGAATAAAAAAATAAAATCTTTAAAAAAAATAATGATAAATGAAATAATCTTTGCAAAGCACTTAGCACAGAGGCTCAAACATTCACTGCAAGTATTCAGTATATGTTTTCTACTATTTTATTTTACAATTGTCATCTAAACTTATCGAAATACATTCATCATGCGTTTACTGAGTCCCATGCCAGCACAGGGATATAAATACCCCTCTTAAAGAATGGTGCCCTCTTAAATCCAGGAGGTGCAAGCTCACACTGACACCCGGAGAGCAAGGAGTTGAGGCCTAGGGCCGTTGCACAAAGGCACTGACCGCTGGGCACTGCCCCAGAAATGTGACGAGAGCACCTTCTACCTTTCCACATGACTTCTAATACCACCTCTATCCCCTGCTTAAGGCAGCACCACAAGGAAAAAGGGGGATGCCAGAGGGAGAGGTGAGAAATCCCCAGAGAAACACCCTCTTCTGCTTCTCTCTTTGACAGAGTGGCCAGGCCTCTGCCATGCAGGAGGGTGACGTCCCTTGGGGAGGCCTTGCTGAATCTGCCTGTTCCGGAAGTAGGAAGGGCGACTGGGGGTGGGGAGACAGCAGGAATGTTCTCCTGGCTTGCTGCTCCGTACAGGCGAGTGTGCTGAGAGGAGGGCCTCTGGACATCAAAGGTTCCTTTTGTCCCCTTCCGAGTGGCAGGGCAGCCAGGCCGCTGGCGATGACTCAGGCCTGGCCCTGACGTCACCCACGCCCGGCCACTGGCCTCCCTCTGCAGCCAGGAAACTGGCTGGGGAGTGGCACTCGCAGCTGCAGCAAATCTCAAAATAAGGAGGCAACTGCCTCTCTCCTCCTCCTCTCCATCTCCCCACAGCACACCTTTCTTTTCTTCTTCTTTTTTCTTTTTTTAGCCTCATGGAAGGTTTTGCTTATAGATCAACTTTCAAAATGTAGGAAGTCAGAATGGGTGACATCATCAGAAAAATATGTGGAGCTGATCTCAACAAGAAGTGAAGAACCCAGAGCAAGAAAGCGGTTATAACTCCTGAGCCCAGGGAGTTGGCAGCGTCTGGGTTTCAGAGGAGCCAGCGTCTCCGAGTAAGTGAAGGCCCACCCCTGGCCCCCCTCACTCAGTGCCCTACACTGTGGGGCGCCATCTTGTTTCCTGACACCTGTGGCTTGGCAGGCCCCAGCCCAACGGGAGGGAGTGGGGATGCATTTGGGAGACTTTCCAAAGACAGCACCAAAGGGATTTTATCTGATCTCTCTCTTCTCACAGGACCAGACAAGAGTGCCTTTCCTCTCAGAAAAAAAAAAAAAAAAAAAATATATATATATATATGTGTGTGTGTGTGTGTGTGTGTGTGTGTCTGAGTGTGTGTGTGTGTGTGTGTGTACACGTATGTATATGCTGAAACCCTGGGAAAATGGCCCAAGTCGTCCCTTCCCCGGTCAACCCTCTTGTTTTGTCTCCTCTTCCTCCTCCCGCCCTAGTGCTCTGTTTTGGACTGCCAGAATGTTTGTTCAGAGTTCTGAACTGTTTGCTTCCTGGATCTTAAACCGAGTAATCAGACACAAAAAGAAACCCTGTTCTAGGCAAATACGTGCCCTATGCCGTCAAAAAGTATTTTTGCACTTAACCTGGTAAAAGATGGCAGCTCTGGTAAGAAAACATCCACAACCCGCCTTTCCAGAGTGTGTTTCTGGTTGCCTCAGATTGTTCTGGTCGCGCACCTCCATTGTTTCATCACCGTGTTTATAGAGACTTTATTTTAATTCCGACTTGTGCCATTGCATCTGGAATGATATTAAACACAAAGACAGATACAATGTATCTCTGATGTCTGTTTTAACATCACCTAAAAAACTTAAGTCTGTGCATAGCCTATAATTTTACAAGCTCTGAAAGTTCCTAACCAAGAAAGTTAAGTTCCTGAGAGCAAAGTTTAAATGTGTACATAAGAACTGCAGAGCCCACAGGCAGTCATACCTAGTGTTCCTAGCCTCCAGTGTCATCCCCTGAGTCAGCACCTAGTCTTTGTATAGCTTATTTAGCAGAGTAGAATCGTGCTTTATAAATTCTATTTTATAATGATTGGAGGGGGATGTATTTTTTAAAATTTCATTTTAAAGGCAATAGGGAAGTTTGTCATTTACTGGAAAACAGTGGCAAATTCCATTGTAATCTGACAACAACCTATAGAACGTAACCATATATTTGTTTTGTAACTCTAATGTCTTTGCTTTGTACATCTTACATTTCTTTTTTGTTTTATTTTAATATATCAGGTTGTCTTGAAGTGAGACTCTGCTAAATTTCTGCTCTTCTGGCTTTAAGATCTGAATGCTGTGACCACTAATTTGGTGAGTGTCATTTGCCCCTAATGGCTGCTTAAATTTAAGTTTATTAATTCTATTCCCTTGGTTTATAGTAAAATTTAAGGAAGGGGGAGAAAGCATAGGAACTTCCGCACACAAGAAAAACAGCTGTATCCAAAAGGACATGTAAGCGTTAGTATAAGCTAATTGCTGTAATGGACTGAAAAATGTATAATGGCTCAAACACAACACAAGTTTATTTCTTGCTCATGTAACAGGGTGTAATAGGGCAACTGTAACACGTTCATTCAGGGCTACAAATGGAGAGAGTCTCCACCTTCTGCAGCGTGTGGTTTTTAAGGTCACCTGGAGTGTCTCCACTCCCCAGTGGAAGAGCAAAAGAGTGTGAAAAAGTGCACATGGAAGGTTTTTACAGGCCATGCCTGGAAGGGATGTACAACGCTTCTGTTCACGTTCGCTTGACTAAAACTCAGTCACATGACCATGTCTAACTGCAAAGGGGTCTGGGAAATGTAGTCCCTGGGGAGGCAGCCACTTCCCAGTGATGGCTCTGGAGAGTTTCTCGGTATGAGGTAGTCCTCTCTGGCACAGCATGATAAAGAATTTAGAGATGCTCAAGGATAAGAGGGCAGAATGAAGCCATGGGAGAAGCAAAAAATTTTCAGATATTTAGTATTCCCTGACCAACTTTCTTAAGTAACATTTGGCCATATCGGCAAGGAGCAGTGAGTGAGATTTTCCTAGATGCTTCTGTTCTTTCCAACCCTGAACCTTTATATGAGCACTACCATGCTGCCAGTGGCTAGTATACGAGGAAAGACATTCTTCCCTTTATTTTCCCCTCCAGGATCCTCTTGGTCTAGGACCATTTTGGCTTTGTTTCCTGGTTTTGGGTCTAATCCTGCTCGTTGGAATTATCGAACAGAATTCTGTCCCTCCAGCTTTGAGCCCCAAGCCTATTGGAGAGCTCATGGTTTCTTTAGTTCATGGTTCTGTCTGCTCCTGGGAACTTTCGGAAGCTACCCTGCCTGATCTACTCCAGATCTTGGCACACTTTTTAATCTTGTGTCCATTGGTGGGGAGGTGGAATCCCTGACTAAGATGGGATCTTAAACCAAATTATTAGATAACCATTTAAAAGTAGATTAAAAAGGTTGAGGCTGGAGAGAATAGTGCAACCTGAAGGATTTGATGCATAATTCTAGCTTTTTCTTTTCAAGAAAAGTTTCAAAACGTATACTGAAATAATGAGTGGTAAGGCCATAACCCCTGTTTGGAGAACTCTGAACTAATTTTACATTTTATGTAGCCTTTTTGCCATTGTTGGTCTTAGCGCAGAATTCCCCTGCTGGTAAATATCAGAAACCATATGGTGGGTGCCTTATGATGCCCCTAAGGCGTCATAAAGACCTCCAATAAAAGTGGACTACATGTGCTTGCTTCAGCAGCACGTATACTAAAAATGGACTACAGTCTTTGCCTGAGCTAGTTCTCTAGTCTTGTTGTCAATATCTGGCCAGACATGCTGGTTTCTGATTGAATTTTGCCCCTGGACTTGACATTTCTGGCACCCACACCCATACCCTGGAGAACACACATTGTCCATTGTGTGGGAAGGCCAGCTACTGGCCAATTTGACACAGCCTCTCGGGCTCTCACGGAGCCTGGTGCCTGGCCTAGTCTCCTATTACTGCTACCTTGCCTCTGCCCAGGGCCCTCACATCAGGAGTGGTCTAAGGAACAGTGGAACAGAATAAGTTGATTGGTTACAAAAATGCTTTAATCTTTAACAGTTCATTGGCTGTGCCTTGGTTGGTCCTGGAAGTGTCTAGGGAACCGAGAGCTTGTAGAGGAAGCTAAAGAGAGAACCAAGTTGAATGGGGGAATGCAGAGTCTGCTTAGGAGGGTACAGCCAAAGGAATAAGTTGACAACAAGGGCTAGTTTTCAAAAGCTAGAGCCAAGTGGGGACAATCTGTTGCCCAAAGTCCCAGTCTAATGGGACTAAGGGCAAGGCCAAAGGCCACAGTCGAGGAGGAAAGGTGTTGGGGTCCATTCACTTGGGAGACTTGGTGGTCACAGTTTGTTAATTTCAACTGCATGTGATAATGACTCCTCGAAGCACTAAGTATATAGGAATTGACATACGAGTATGTGTGTGAAGGTGGTGGGCTGGGGTCAACCTCCTGATTTCTGATGTCTAGCTACCTTGATAACATGGCAGGGAGGGATGTGGAATCGCCAAATCAGAATTTCCATACTGTCAGCACCATTCCTCCACAGCATTGGTACAGCATGCTGGGTGACCTCACAGACACACCCATAAGGCAGGGGTAACAAGTATACGCTTTGTAAATATTTTGACCTTCAACATTTTCAATAGTGTCAAAGTAGACATTATGGGAAAAACTTGACTTTTCTTGAGCTTCCTTAACTTTAATCTTTTATTTTATTATTTAAAAAAATTTTAATTCCATGCAAGGGGTATAGTTAAAATTTGGGGCACCATAGTCTTTTTGGAGCTTAGATCACCTGAAGAGCTTAGCTTGGACCTGTTGATCTGTGATGTGCAGACATGAACCGAGCACAGCAGGCTGATATAGGTAGTGCCTAGACCTGTTGGTTATTTTTAAACCCAGAGGTTTTATTGTTTTCATAGCACAGAAGTACAAGCCCCCTTCTTACTCTGGGTCAGCATTTATGAATGTTCTTTTACTCCCTTTAGAGGGTTTTGCAATAAGGCCACGTCATATTCACCAAAGCTAAGAATTCATGGTAATAGGGCTTTGTAATTTCTCTTGCTGAAATCCCCCGATTTCTTGTCAAGAACGAAGTTGGAAAACACCACACTTGAAAACTTCACGGTTTTGTTTTTAACTCAAGAAGCCTCTGCTTTTCATCAGAACTTGAAAGCTTCCTCCCGCCTCCAAAATGGTATTTTTAAAGGATGTAAAACTGAGATTCTGTCAGGATAAATAAAGCAATATATGTGAAATGGTTTGGGCAACTTAGAACAATGTATGACAAGTCAAGGTATTGATGAAAATAATTGTAATTATGGTCAGCATTGGTGTTTTAGCTTTTGATAGTGGTATTAATATTGTAGGTCTCATCATTTTAAATTTTTTGTCTCTTTTTTTTAAAGATTTTATTTATTTATTTATTCATTTATTTATTTGAGAGAAAGAGAGAGAGAGCACAAGTAGGGGAGAGCACAAGCAGGAGAGAGGGAGAAGCAGGCTCCCTGCCAAGCCTGACTCCAGGGAACCTAACTCGGGGCCCCATCCCAGGACTCTGGGATCATGACCTGAGCTGAAGGCAGCCGCCTAACCGACTGAGCCACCCAGCTGCCCTCATTATTTTTTTTTTTGTCTTTCTATTTTTTTTTTTAAGATTTTATTTATTTATTTGACAGAGAGAGAGACAGCCAGTGAGAGAGGGAACACAAGCAGGGGGAGTGGGAGAGGAAGAAGCAGGCTCCCAGCGCTCCCAGTGGAGCAGGGGGCCTGATGTGGGGGCTGGATTCCAGGATCCCAAAGTCAGGCTCTGAGCTGAAGGCAGACCTTAACAACTGAGCCACCCAGGGGCCCTCATTTTTTTTTTTTTTTTTGTCTTTCTAAATTGACTTTCATCTGCGATCCTTAGTACCACTCCCTAACTAGCACAGCATGTGCTAGTTATTTTTTTTTTAAGGTCGTTTGGAGAGGTCTGACTGTAGGCCAGATGCCTAACTGAGAGGCTTCTAATCTTACTTTGAGAGAGGTTTTGACCTGGGGCGGGGGGTGTCACTGAAATCTCTGCGAGAGAATGGAAAACCAAAAGCAAAAACAGTGTTTCCTGACATTCTAGGGGGCTCCCAGTGCATTGGCCACAGGAGGCTTTGAAACCACTCCACAGAAGCATTGTGCTTGGGTAGTGTCTCCCAAATGAGAATGGAGTCCATTGCCTGTCCAAAAGCCCCTAATCCTGAGTGCAGTCGTCTGCTTGGTGTTATGGGGCGGGGGATTATACACAGAGTCAACAAGCATGAATTCAACCCAAGAGCAGTAAAGAAGGCGTTACTTAAACTATGAGCTCCCCTCTGTGTCCCAGATCCTGTAGTCTGTTATCTTTGAATGTAGTGGGCAAGTAGTATCTAGTGAAAGGACTTTCTCATTGACCCCAATTCCTTGGCATCAGCTATACCAAGGTACTTCACAAAAGAGAATGTAGCTTAAAATTCACCCCAGGCACCAGACTGAGTCTGAATCATACTACAGCAGCCAGGCTACAACTGGCCTGGACTCCTAAGACACCTCTCTTCCCTCCATGTTCACTCTACATGAGGCAAATTCCTTTTTGTTTCTTTTAAAATATTTATCATTGTTTCTCAAATATGAAGTCATAACTAGCTACTATACAAAATCTGGAAAATACAGAAAAATGTCAGGGAGAAAACAACAGTCTCCAATAATCTAACAACTAGCAACAATTCTGTATTAACATTTTGGAAAATGTTAATCTTTCCAATTTTTCATACATATATAAATATATATATATGTATATATATATGTATATATAAATTATTTGACATGGTATTTTATATGCTTTTTTTCACCCCACTTACAATTATGTTGTAAACGTTTTTTCCAAGTCATTAAATGGCCTATGAAAATTTGATTTTTAATAGCTGTGTTTCCATTGCACTGATATGTCTTACTTTATCCGTTCTTTTTTTTTTTTTTTTTGATGGGCATTTTGATTGCCTGCAGTGTTCTGCTGTTGTCAATCTGTAAACATTCTTGTAGATAAATCCTTGTGAACATCTTAGGGAGAATTCCTAGAATTGAGTCAGTAGGTCAAATGACCTGTTTTTAAAGTTCCTGACGCACATTGGTAAATTAACCTCCAGAAAGACACCAGTGTCTATTTCAAAACCTAAGTCCTGTTCAGGTTCTCATATTAAAACACATGCTCCTAGGCCCCAGTGGCATCAGAAGCTCTGAGGAGGGAGCCTAAGAATATACTTTTTAATATACCCTCCTAATCCTTATGCACATTAAAGCCTGAGAACTGTTGATATACTGCATCCAATTCCATAAACATTCATTTCAGCAAACAGGGAACCCTGAGATAGTCTATCTAAACCAGAATTTAACTTAAAGGCTCTTTTTTGGCCTCTGAGTTTTAGATTTTTTCCTTGATTGTGGTATGGTATAGTTGAAAGATTGTCAGCTAGGGAATCAGGAAAACTTACTGTAAATGTAAGGTAACTGAGACCCAGAATGGGTCATTTACTTCCAGGTGGTTACCCAGAGATTAAGTGGCAGAAGTAAGACTGGAACTTGGTTAGACAAAGGGCCCAGATCCCCCCACCCTTGGGGTAGCAGAGACAAGGCACCAATGAGAAGACAGATTCCTCAGGTGAGACTCTGCCTCAGCCAGAAAACTTTTATCTGCCTTCTCATAAGCAGGGCCATATCTCAGGATACGTGTGGGCAGCCCAGACCCCATGAGGGGCCCACGTGCCCACCTTGGTTGCCTAATTAAGCCAGACCACTGTGTGCCCTAAGCCCTGAAGCGGTAACATGGAAGCTGAACTGAGGAGGACATGGGGCAGCCACAAAGATCCATGCACAAGAGCAGAGTAGGAGATGGGGTCCCAAGTCAGAAGGCAAGAGAGCAGAAACTCATATTGTGATCAGATTTAGGTCAAGGCAGGCATGAGCTGAAAAAAAGACAAAGCCAGAGCTAGAGGGGAGCTGCATGATTCAGCCTCAAGGATGGGGTCCCATTACATAACTTCATAGTCTGGGAAGGTACCTGCCCCTAGCTGCACCTGCCTCTTTAAATCTGAGAGGTGCTGAGCACTGGGCTGCCTTCTGACAGCAGGTAAATAGAAGCACCTGGCCGAAGGAGGGGCAATGGATTAGAGAAGAGGCCCCTGAAATTGGGAAATTGGGAAAATTCTGTTACAACAGAGAATATAGTAAACAAACAACTACCAAATTTAATTTTCTTTTATCACCTTCTAAGAGGATGTATGACCATCTATCTTGTCTGCATAACTCTGCTCAAGCCGATTAGACTTCACCTGATGGCATATGGCTGCCCCTCCTCATACTACCACCCCAGCTTCTGGAGGGCCTCCCTCATATCATTTGCTTTCAAATTCAGCCTTCACAAACTGTTCAGCTCCTGATAGTTCCTAGTTCATGTTCATGTTCAGGTTCTATAAATCACCATTTAGTTTCCTCCATGCTCAAGCCCACATCTTTCTCCTATGACTGCACCAGGTGAAGGGCAAGAGCCAGAACCGGAAGGAGCACCTCTGCTGCAGCCCTTATACATGCTTAGGTGGCTGGGAATTTGCCTGTGATCACCAAGCTTCACTGCTTCTGTGCAGAGTCTTCATTATCTCTTAGCTGATCTCACACAGGATCACTGCTCTCCTGATTTTTGGCCTTGGGTCCAAACTCAGAGAGCCAGGGTCAGGAAGAGTATGGATTCTGGGGAAGTCCACTACGTCCCTTCAATCAGGGGTACAACAGATGAAGGGTGACCTCCCAGACATGGCTGGAACAGTTCAAGTCATTGCTCTGATGTTGGCTCTATGCAAAGCCCATCTCCCTGGCATCCTTTACAACTTCCTTGGCCAAGGCACCTCCTGATACTTAGAGTTCTAATTACTGACAAGACCTGGATTCCTGGGCCAAGAAGATTCATGTGGTGGTGACGGCAGTGCCTCCAGATCTAACCCCCAGGAGGTAGATGTTGGATTCTGTGACATCCAGACAAGGTGTCCACATGCTGCCAGTGAATCTTAGATGATAAACAGAGTAGGAAGTCCAAGGGCAGAAAGAGTTCAGTGGGGCCTGTGATCTGACAAGGTGCCACTGGTGATCCTTTTCTTCCCTGTCTATGCTGACTCCATGTCCACTCCCCACACATCTTGCTAATGAGTAGCTAACTTTAGGAATAAAAAGCATTCACACAGTCTCTGGCCAAAGCTGCTGGACAGCCCTGGCCCAGACAAATTCTGTCTCTGCTCCATGGCTGTCATATCATGGCTTTCATATCACCTCCTGGGAGAGTGACACTGGTACCAAGTCTGCCTGTTGGGCCAAGATGTACTGCCTCAAAGAAGCCCAGCATCCCCAGATGGTGATGTCCCTCTATTGCGTTCAGGAGCAACTGGACAAATCTGAAGACTCACCCAGTATTAAGAGCCCCATTTTCCATCACTGAAATGCCAGACAGCTCAAACTGCTGTGTAGGCAAGTATTAGGAAAGCTGGAACAGTGAGAGATATCTGAAGCCACCCCACCCAAGCTCTGAAGCCACCCCCTCACCACTTGACTGCCATCTTGACTGGACCAGCAAAAGGAATCCCTACACATCTATCAGAATGGCTAAAATGACAAATGCTGATGTTCCCGTATGCTGGCAAGGATGTGGAGAAATTGGATTGCTTATGCACTGCTGGTGGAGACATTAATGGTGCAGCCACTATGGAAAAGAGTTTGACAGTTTTTATGAAGTTAAACATACATTTACCATACAGTCCCACTCCTGGCTGTTTACACAAGAGGAATGAAAACTTACGCTCACACAAAAGGCCATATATCAATATTCATAGCAGTTTTATTTCTAATAGCTTAAACCAGGAAACCAGCCAGACATCCCTCGAGGGGAGAATGGATAACAAAACTGTGGTACGTCTGTACCATGGAATTCTATTCAGCAATAGAAAGGCACACACTTTACATACAACTGGAATGGATCTAAGGGCATTATGCTGGGTGAAAGAAAGCCAATCTCAAGGGGTTACATACTGTATGATTCCATTTATAGCATTCTCAAAGAGACAAAATTATAGTGATTGAGAATAGATCAGTGCCAGAGGTTAGTGCTGGAGGAAGGTGTGACTCTAAGAGGGTTAGCATGGGATTTCTTTGTGGTGATGGTGGTGATGGTTGTGATGATGGCTACTCCAATCTATACACGTAATAAGATATCATAGAACTACACACACACACACACACACACACACACACACACAGCAGGTAAAAACTGGTGAAACCCAAAGAAGGTCCCCACCTGAATTAATATTACACCAATTTCAGTTTCTTGCTTTAGACAAGGTGCTACACTCGTGTAAGATATTCTCCTTGGGAGAAGCTGGGTAAACTTATATAGTTACTGTCCTATTTTTGCAACTTTTTGTGACTCTTAAACTATTTCCAAAAATGTCATCAAAAGCAACTTCTAAGAACTTTTTTTTTAAGTTTATAAAAGGGGGAGGGTGTTCCCTGCCCCAAGAAAGAGGGATTCGGTGGCTGGCCTCTCTTTTATGAGGATCTCCTATTGTTTATTTTGCCACTTTCTAATTTATGAGTAGGCTTCTACGGCCTCAACCTCTGCTTTTCAGAGACAGCCCATCTCAGATAGAATCCAAGCTCAAGTACTCCAGCACTGAGTGTGAATATGCCCCCTTCCCCTCCCTGAGACTTGTAACTTCAAAGCGAGGTAAAGACTCAGAGATCTAAGAAATGGTCTCACGGTGAAAATCTAGGACAAATCATCCTTCTTGCTCCCGCACAGTGATTTCTTTTCTGGAATGGCTCTTTGTCTTCTCCGCTCTTCATACAGATTATTCTCTTCACCTTTGCCAAACGGCCCCTCCTCTAATGGGAGGAAATTAACCCTTCTTTGCCCCCTTTCAATCTCATTCGGCTGAGGGCTTGCTTACAGCCACACTGCTCTCCTGAGGCTTGTGCCACGGCTGAATGCTACAGCAGGAGATGGCTGCCTTCCCTTTGAAGCATTTACGCCTCTGTCGAACACCTTTTTGCCAGATTGGGCTGTGGAAAGGACGGTTGTGAAATTAAACTTATGGTGAGCTGCCTGGGTTTGCAGTATGGAATTGCACCAGGCCATGGACATTTAGGTCAAGGGGGTCCTCTGTGCTCACTACCTTGAGGGCCCCATCTTAATGAAATTCTAGCATTATTTACTCCCTGGCTTTAAGGAGGGGTCCCCAGCATCACCGAAGATGGAAGCTGAGCATATGGGGCCGATCACGTGGCATCCTGTCCGGATATGACAAGACACTCACACATAAGCCACTGTCCCCCAGGACTGGCCTCAGCCCCCAGTTTCCTGCCATGTGTTATTACGGGGACTCATCTCAAGGGACCACAGTGAGAAAGGACATAGGTGTGCCGTTCTTGGGCCTGGCAGGGGGCTATAGATCAGGACAGTGTGCTAGAAAGGTGACAGTTTGAATTGTTGATCCTCAGTAGGCGTTGGTGAATCTCCTAGCTTTGCACCTTTTGGTTTCAAAACCATTCTGAACAACGGAAAATGAAACCTGCAACTTATTTTTAGCTGTTCATGCTAACTCATGAGATTTCTTTTTGCAAACCAAATAGGATAAGGCAACTTCAGAGGGCTAAACTTAATCTAATTGACTTAACTAGCAATCAAGCCTCCTTCTCTGCTATTTCTCAAGTGACACTTGGTCTCAGGTGATATATTGGCCAGTATTTACAGTTTTGCTTAAAATTATATTTAGTTGAGCTTAAAAAATTTAAACAAGTATACTATAACATTTTCTTCTGAGAGGAATTGAGAAACAAATTATAAGCCCTGTTACTAGAATCTGTTAATTAATTCGCTTATTCCATAACCATTTATTAAGTACCTATTTACATGAAAGCTTGGAATTTTTTTATTAATTGGGCCAGTCTGTTGCATTACAAAGAGCAGAATACTAGAAATTAAGGAATAGGGCTTTTATCCTCATTGCTCGAGGTCTTCAGATATAATACTGTCTTTGAACCTGATTTTCTTCACTTCCAAGAAAGGGTTGAGATGGCATCCTGCAAAGTGCCTCCCCATCCTATCGTTCTATGAAACGTGCTCAGACACTGAGGGCCGAGGAAATGTTGAGGCTCATTTTGGAGGCAGTGGTGTTGCTATCAGACTACTCTTATCTCTGTCTCCCCTTTCCCTGTTGTAGAAGGGACAGATTTAAGCAAAGCCTGTGGTCCGCTTGCCAGACAACTTGTGGCTCCCCTTGGTAAACAAGTGACTAAGTACTTGAAAGACTTCCTTAGGTATTTTCAGTCCCCAGGTCCACTCCTTAGTTCATGGAGCAAGTTCTCCTATTTTAGGAAGTGGCTTCATGAGACAAAGCTAAAGATTCCACTGACGGTTGGGGGAACAGAGAACGGACTCCCAATTTGGTGTTGGTCAGTGAAGAGCAGACCCATATGAGCCCTGTCCACTGCCCCAGACGATGTTCTAGGTGCCAGGGGAGATACACAGATCTTACAGGAAGCAAACCATTGACATGAGTAAAGGTAGATAATTCAATACAACAAAAACTTATTCTGCTTTTATCTTCAGTCCAAAGGAAGTGAAGATTCACTGAGGTTTGTTAAACTGCTCTGGTGAAATGAGGTGCACGGTTATGGCCTCTCTGAGCTGTGTCATTTATCTGAGAGAAGAGAAAGCCAATGAATTTGTTCCCAGGTACAGTCTTGGAGTATTTCTTGCCCAGGAGGAAAGGCTATCAGGAGAGGATTATGTTCTCACATAGGGTAGCTTTTAACAATCTGTGAGAATTCTTCCTCTTCCACTTTGGTTTACATCCTCACCCTCCCTCTTCACCCTACTTGCCAATCTCTCCAGAAAGAAGAAACTCAGCCATCTTGCTGAATATGTGTTTTGCCAATGCAGGATCTAGTAAAACCTTGTTGTTCTACTTGCTCTCCACTTGGGAAGCAGCAAGCAGTCGTGACCACAAATGAATGTGTGACTAGGGATGCAGCTCACAAGGGCTTTATTAGTGCCATATTACAAATGCACTGAGAAATAAAAGCAGGAACGATTCTGTTTCTAAAGTCAAGGTAGTGATATCAAAACAGTGGTGAGACGTGTTGAGGATATTCCCAGAGGAGAGTACTAGTTGGATTACAGGGGGGCAGAACGTGGTCCACCAGAGTCTCCCTTGCAGCCCTAAGTCACTTACCACCTTTTCTCTGTTGAAAACCACATGGTTCACATTTCTCTCCCCCCTCCAGCTCTTTCCTGGATGGTAACCTCAGTGTGGTCCCCAAGGTTTGCTGCCTTGTCCTTGCCATCAAATATATAGCCCTTTCTCATTGTTACAAGATGCTAGTGGATAGAAGTGAGACAGCTCGTTTCTAAGAATTGGAGGCTTCCCAGAGTTCAGATTCTTCAGTCCTGTCCGTCCATCAACCATTCACTCTACTGCCTCATGAGCACTGAGCAACATAATCCTCCTCTCATATTCCCAGGCAGAGTGGAGCTGATTAGAAAGCCCCGTTTGAGAGCCATCTGGCTGGTATATAAAATTACTGCCAATGAGCAACATAGTCAGCTGGCCACATAACCAGGAGGCAGGAGACTTGGAGTCCAGCTCTTGGCCTAACCGACCTAAAAAGCAAGCTAGGCTGGGTTTTTTAGAATCACAAACTGTTCAGAGCTGGAAGGGATCTTAGGGTCAAAACGTATAGGTGCTAACAGAGAGTTAATCACTAAAATGGTACATTTGAAACACTAACCACGGTTGAGGAAAAATCTCTTACTCAAAAGTTAGGCTTTGAAAAGTCGGTTTTTAATATATGTTGGGGAAGGGACTCATAACACCAACTTAGTTTATCTGTTCAGGACAAAAACGTTATTTGTGAATGGAAACCAGATCAGTCTTGATCGTTACACTGACTTTTCTTTAACTGATAATTTAAATTACAACAATCTAACAACCTGATAACAAATTTATTCACAAATGCTGAATATATGAGGTATAAAAGGGAACAAGATATACATTTTAATACAGCAAATGGGCAAACTCACTTATTAAATGTGTGATCTTGGGCAAGTGACCAGATCCCTCTCAGCCTCAGCTCCTCATCTGTAACAGGAAGTCACCTGGTGGAATGAAAGTTTTCCCACTTCTTTCGCCTCATAAAACATTTCCAAATTACAAGAAATCGCCGATCCAAGTGGCTAATCTGCTTTCTACTCTTAACTTTTCAACGTGGTCTAATTGATTCCTCCTTTTTAATTTTATCTTTTCCACCTGCTGGTCCAGCCTTTCTCCCGTTGGTGGCGTCCTAGGTACCCACAATGCCCAGGGCCTGGGAGGTTAAGTCTGGTTCATGTGAACAGAGTTAGTCCTAGCTTCAGGGAGTGGGGATCCCGTCTACCAGGATTCTGCACAAGAAGAAGATTCCTACATCAGGGCAGAATGTGGATGGAGGAGGTTTTATCCTCTGAGAATTGGTGGAAAGATCTAGACTTTGGAAATGGTCAGACTTACGTTTGAATCCTAACTCTGCTACGTACTATGTGATGAGAAATCCCAATTAGTTGCTCACCCAAATTTGACGATAACTAATGCTCACCTTGAAGGATTATTGGGTTAGAATTAAATAATATAATACAGCCAAAATATTGAGTATGTAGTAGGTTCTCAATAAATGGTAGCTATTACAGACTTAGCTCTGATCAAGGTAGAAAGCAGAAGTTCCTGCCTAGCTCTCTAGGCAAGATATAGATGTTCAAAATAGCATTGGACTTTCCAAAAAATTTAAGTTAAAATATCATCCAAAGCCATTTTTAGTCATTGATAAATTAAGTCACCATGTTGTTTCCAGGGCTAAATACATTCTTATAGACAGATGAAATAACCTCATAAATTTTCCAAACTTCTTAATTCTAAGAATTTAAACAAAAATGTTATATTTGCCGAACATTTCATTTGTAAAAATTTAGATGAGAATGGCCTAACCTGATAAAAATTTACCCACAACTATTGAATGTCCATATTAGGTGTAAAATGGAAACCAGCTGTAATTTTTAATGCAGTGAATGGAGTAAAGAAATGTGCAAACCAGTCCAAATGTTTATAAACCAAGGATTCCTCTGGGACTCAGTGCCCTGACTTTACTCTTTTTTTAAACATACAGAGTCAAGCTTTGTTCATACTTGAATTATGTACTTTGCATAAGCCATGCAATTTAACTTTAACCCACAGGACTGAAAATAAAATGAGCTCAGACTGCAGAACAACAAGACTGTGAGCAAGGAAGAGTGTTAATCAAAGTAAAAGACACACCCCTTACTGCTGCCTCTGTCCTCCTCTAGCCTGCTCCTACCAGATTATTTAGCGTTCCTTAGACTTGACTCCTCAAAGTGGCAGAGACAGGTTACAATTTTTATCATGAAAAAGGGACTTGTCTTTGAATGTTTGTGTATATGCCCTGAGGAACTTGATGAGTAGCACATGATTTTTGAGAAAATCATAAGTGAATGCATACCCTTGCCACTTGTAATCATGACAAAGCCTAAGTAATTCAGGCATGAGCATGGTTTGGTTTTTGCTTTTTGTTTTTTGTTTTTTTTTTTTTTTAAGTGCAAAACAGGATTTACTAGTTGAGAATGTCTGCCTAAACAAGCTCATCTATCTGAATGCTTTCAACTACAGTTCAAATTTGTTTAACACAAGCAGGTTTGGTAAATGGGCCAAGTTTGCTCATTGAGCATTTTTAGAACATCACAAAATAAACCAATACGTAGCTTTTAGGCTCATTTTGATAGAAGGTAGACAGAGAACCCACTGGGAGGTTTGGAAACCATTTGCCCTGGCGAGTTTTAAGAGTATCAGTAGCTGGGGTGCCTGGGTGGCACAGCGGTTAAGCGTCTGCCTTCGGCTCAGGGCGTGATCCCGGCGTTATGGGATCGAGCCCCACATCAGGCTCCTCCGCTATGAGCCTGCTTCTTCCTCTCCCACTCCCCCTGCTTGTGTTCCCTCTCTTGCTGGCTGTCTCTATCTCTGTCGAATAAATAAATAAAATCTTAAAAAAAAAAAAGAGTATCAGTAGCGGACATGACCACATTCACCACCATGTTCCTGGGAGGACATAACCCTATTCACTCATGTCATGAGTGCCTGATATGGATTACTGTCCTTGTCACTGTCATTTATTATCCCAGGCAGAGGAGGCAGCGACTTAGTTCTATGTGGTCAGAGTTAATTCTATATTGTGTTTATTTAGCCTACACGATAACAATTTGTGAGTATCTTCACACGATTGTCAGATGTTCTTACTGGGAAATATCTGAACAGACACAAATAGCATCAAATGCCTAGGTGTTCACTTCAGCCTCCTCCAACCCCACTCTAAGGACCCTGCTTTAGGGTTCAACGTATATTAAATTGGTACCTTGTAACTCAGCCTGAGAGTCTCTCTAATTTTTGACCCCCATGGTAAAAAGGAGGAATTAGCCTAAGGACACTCCATTCTAATTTTCTGTCGCTGTCGATGCTAACCAGAGCTCATAGAGCAATGTTGTGGGGGTGGGGAAGATGGTTCCACCATTGGTGTTAGACCAGGAGCTACTGTTTCCGTTAAAGCCACGTTTATTTCTGGAGTAGTTGTGGGGGAGAGATGTGCTCCAAAGAGAAGAGGATTCCATGTGGTTCAGGTATGACTGACCATCTGGACAACCCAACCCAGAGACTAAGTATACGGGATAGAGGTGGGCTGCTGCTTTCCACATATTGAGCTGAAAATCACTTGGGTTCTGGGGAAGGAGATAGAATAAAAGCTAGAAACAAAAGATCCGGTTGTGAAACCTAGTACCTAAGTTAAGATGTTTGAATACATTTTCTCCTTTAAAAAAATTCTGGGGAAATTGAATATTTTTGCTAACCTGACTATTTTTAGCCAGTCCTCATAGAAGATCGAGGCGCTGGGAAACTAGCAACCCCAGAAAATATTAATTCATTTTTGCACGTGTTAAAATTAATTAACATTAGTATATTCAGTGATACAACAAGGCAATTAAAGACTTTTGGAGAGATAAGAAGAAAAACATAAATATATATTCAAAATCAGGCTCATAGCATTTTATAAAAATGTTGGCTTACATCCAGGATCTAAGAGTGGGGGTGGGTATGGTTTCTTTGTAGCTGAAGAAAGTGGAAAAGACTCTGCTTTATTTCCTTAAAAATAAAAGACTTCTTGTTTTATACAGCATGGTAAATGAAATGCTTTTCTGTTTTTTACCTGCTGCAGTTTCTGGAGGAAATTTTTCTAGCAAGCTATGCTGTTTTCCTCTCTTCAGGGACATGGTGACACTGGTTTTGTAGCAAAACAGTATTTGCTTATTAGGCATTTCTTCAAAATCCTGAATAAGCAGCTCTTTCCACATTTTTTGTTCCACATGTTAAACATTTCATTGCAATTTGAGCTTCAATTATGTGTGTGTGTGTGTGTGTGTGTGTGTGTGTGTGTATTGATAGGAAGGATTGAAAGAGGATGCAAAAGAATTCTTGAAGGTTTTTTGTTTAAAAAAATTAATTCCTACAATTATGTATTGGACTTTCTACAGAAGGCAATTCCAATTTATTACACAGAGCCAAACTAGATCTCATCAATCTTAAGCGGCGGGGGTAGGGAGGTGGTATTGAAGAAGACGTGAAATTTGGTGTTTGAGTAGATGAGATTTAATTTTCGGAAAACATTTCACTCATAAAACGGATGGCACCCCAGTGTCAGCCCTGACCTCCATGATGTCAATGTCATCGTGCAAGCATAGCTAAGATAAGCCTCAAAGTAAAACAAAGAAACATTGCATTTCAGCACAACACCATTTCTTCTCTTATAGTATGTACTATGTTTATACATACAGCCTTTCGATATTCCTGTTAATGCCTTGTTACTTTACAATTTAGCTTTTGGAGAGGGAGGGAGGAGAAAAATCATTTTGCACGTTCTATGTTCTGAGCAAGCGCGGTAAGTATGCTGCTGCAAGTCTTAACATTATTTAGGTCAGTATCCTAAGGATAGCTTTTATCGTTCACGATGGTCAGCTATACATCCAAAGGAATTCAGCATCAATTTATTTTTCTGTACTGATTTTATTTGCTTCTAAGTTTAAGCAAATTCGTTCACATTTTAATACAATTGCAACTGAGGAGGTATCTGCCATTCTGTACTGCAGATACATTTAGCACGATACATTTACACGGCTTGTGGTTAGAGGTTATAGCACGGATACAGACAGCCCGATCATGCATTCTTCTACAAGCCTGCCGGCGTCATTGAGGATCTGAAAAATAATCTAGAAAAGCTATACCCTATATTATATTATTTTTTACTTTGCAATAGCATAACAGTTCTTTTGTTTTGTTTTTTTGTTGTTGTTGTTAGCAATTCTATGAAATTAATAGTCTAGAAAATGCATCCCAAACCAGATACATACTGTATTGAAAGCTTTCTTCAAGAAGAAGATATGACAGTATTCATTCCAGCTTATTTTCTTCATTAGCAAAAGGATTGCTTGATTCTCAGAAGCAAAAGGACATATTCATTGTGCAGCAGCTCTGCTTAAGTGTATGAAATGCCTTCTACTGTCTGGTTGCAGAATTTGGAGTTTGCTAAACAGTGTTTAGTGATTGGGCTCATCTTGCATCACCAGTTGATGACATTTTTCTTTGTTCCCTCCTACCCAGTTGAACCAAGACTCTGAGGCTGATATGCAATGTCACTTACAACATTAATCAGATACTGCATTTAAGGTGAGCTGTCCCTTGCCTCCTCCTTCCCCAGTGCTCGTGTGCTGCATGCAGTGCGTATCTTGCTTCTGCGAGCCTAAGATGGCAGGCAGGATTAGCCGTGCTTTTGCTGTGTGTGCATGCTGTGTATAGAATTCATTACACGTTGCCTAGTATTTCAGATGTGAGTATGTAAATGCTCGGTATGCCATATCATCTGGTAGCGAAGACTTGTTTTTGCCTCATTACAGCCTTAGATATTTCAACATCACCTTTCAGTTCCGATTCATTTGCCTCTGGATGTTTGTTTTTCATCACGTTCAAAATAGGATTTTACCTTTTTTTTTTTTTTAACAAAGCCAAAAAAAAAAAAAAAGCCAAACCTAAAAACAAAAACAACAACAAAACTCTGCTACCAGATGGTGTCTCTCCTTTCTTCTTGCATTTGCTGTCTTTTAAATAATGTATGTTGTATTGTTAATTAATGTGAATATCAAATTAAACACTTGAAACTTACATATTTATTATGCAGGTAGGAAGCAAGGTGGAATCTATTTTTAACTCTTATGCACTCCATGGTGTGCAAACAACTTGGTTCTCAAATTTGTATTTTCAGTGCTGGTATCAGTGGTTTGATTTTCAGCAAATGTGACAGTGGCCTTTGCAGTGGTCAGCTCCGGGCTTTGAACTCTCAGAGGAGGAAGGGGAAAAAAATTCAACACACCACCTCCTCGGGTTGCAGCCTCAGAGAAACCTTGGATGAGAAACTTCTTTTTTTCAATCCTGTTTTCCTGTTGATAAATTCAGTTCTCGTGATCACAGTACGTTCAAGCTGTTCTGCGTATGATTTTTTGTGTGTGTGACAATTGCATCTAAAACTTGTGAGCAAGAAGACGGAGAAATCAGTTGGTCTCCATCGCTTTACATAAAAATGGCTGAGTGTCTTGTCATGCTAGCACTGCATTAAGTGATACATACAGGTAGGTCGAAATTTGCATGTTTTATAGATTTTTTTGAGCCATGCAGCAAGAATTTCAGATGGATTAAAATATGACTTTTGGAACAAACATTAAATAAGACAGCTGTAATTTTTTGGAGGGAGGGTATTAAATTGGATAGACTTTCCTATTCAGATACTATATAAATATATGGCTTTGATAAACTCACAAAATGATTCTGCTATAAAAGTGAGATGATTCCTTTTTAAAAAATCATATATATGATAGGTGTGGCGCCATTAGACAACAAAAGAATTTTTTGAAAAGTCTGTTGATTCAGCTCCATTTTAGCTTGAAACTAAAAATAAATGGGTTTCTTGAGATAATTTCAAAGAGCGCAAACAAGCTTAATAAGAAACATTTAAAATATTTAAATTTTAAGAAGCGGTCTTTAAACGTGTTATATGAAAGATGAAAATAAAAACTTACATGCTTCCGAAATCAATTTTAGATAATATGCAAGAATAAATATGCTATTTGTATATCTCTTATTCGGAAAGATGATGAGTTACAATTTTTGAAGGGGGGGTATTAAATGTAGATGGCCCTGTTAGAAGAAAAAGAGCTTCACTGAATGAAAAAGAGCCCCTAGAATGGTTCATTGCAGACCATACAGCTGTAGTTCTGTAAGTACCAAATTCTGGCACTTTTCAAAATAATTTCATGGGCTCTTTCCTTTGAGCTTAACTTCCGAAATATATTTTAGTTTCAAATTAACACTGGGCCAGAACCTGTTTCCTTGGTAACCAACTCTTGTTTAAAAATGCAATAACAGATATGCAAAAGATTGTCTTAAAAAAAGAAACAAATGGTTAATGAAATTTTACAGTTCTTTTTCCTCTCATATAGAGTCTGGTCTGGTTTTAGACGTTTTTAAATGCGGTCTTCAAGCCTTAAAAATTAAGCCATATTTCTACACTTATAGAGAAAGCTTGCACAGGGAGAGCTTTTTTTCTTCCTCCTTTGTGCTCAGTACTTTCAAAATTAAGGTTTTCTTTGTAACGTGCTCCAGAATGCTGGTCAAGGTTTGTGTACAGAGGTGTGGTTTCATTATCACTGGTTCACCAGCACCACCGAAACAAAAGGCATCTCAGAAATTCTGAGAATCAGAAAATGCTTGTGCTCTTGTTTTCCCTGATCCCTCCATTGGTAACCTCAGAGCTCTCGGTAGAGAAGGACCCAAACCCAAGCCCACCCCCCCAATGAGACGTGCACATGGAGCCTTTGTGGGAACGTCTTTGTAGATGTGTTCGGAGGAAGATACTGGCAAACCTGAAACCTCTGTGAGGTTTGCTCCGATGTGAAGAACATTGAGACTCAGAACCATCTGTGTAAATAGCTGCTTTATTCTAGCAGTTGGTCTAATATTCCAAAGCACCGTGTGTAAAGGCAAACCTCTTATGGGCTAAAGGTTTGTTGCTGCTGTTGTTGTTGTGTTGTTTTGAGGCCAACTTGAATATTTTGCTTGAAGTCTTTCTCTGGCTCAATGATATTAGAACATGATTCATCTCATAGTGATTTCGTTTTTTGGTCTTGCCATGAAATAGCCCTCCTGCCTCACCTTTTTTTTTTTTTTTTTTTTGGCTGTTCGGGGGCCATTTTCCTTCTTGTTTGTGACTAAAAATGACTAAGTACATTTTGAATGTAGCATCAATCAGAAGATCATAAACCGAGGGGAAATGTCGGAAACCTGATTGAGTCTTGCCTGTTTATTTCAGTACCAGTAGCATTAACAGTTGCAGGAGGATCAAGCTAATTGTCATTCACTCTTGAGCAAATAATGAGCCAGGCATTTGTGATTAAAACACTATTGCTATTCAGAAAGATTACAACTACAATGTCTTCTGTTTTGATAGGCCGGTACAAATCAATCATTTTGAACCTATTTGAATCTTAATCACAAGATTTGATGGATGCAATGGGATTGTTTTACTACAAAAATGAACGCCGGATAGATTCAACAGTGTATTTCTTCTTTATAAAATGTTGATCCTTTTATTATTAACTCAAGCATGGTTGCGTCATCTCGTAGATTTTCATACCTAATGATTTTTTTGTGGCATTATTCATTTATGGTGCTCTTGGTCTTGCCTAAAAAAATTTTAAGCACAATTCAAGGAGGTTGAAAGCCAAATTAGACCGTTGGGAAGTATATTGTACCATTGTCATTCTAATAAATAGACCAGTGAATGGAAGAATAATAATTATTTATTACTTTGTTGTGTTTCACCTTAATGCTTTGCCTTCATATTTCACAGAAATATTTACAAGGCACAAAGCTTTTCTAAACGTACCCATTTACAAATATTATTGAATTTCCTAGTCTAGCCAAAAACACTTCCTGATGATCGCAGAGATGGCACCTACCCCTTCTCATTGTTTAAAAGGTTGTGCTTAATCCATTTACACTTTTTGGCTAAGGTGCTTATATTGGGCAGGCCAGAGCAGGTGCGACAGAAAGAATGTGCAAACAACTGCTTTGTTCTCACCAAAACAAAATGAGCAAATCTGTGGTTTTCTACCTGAATGATTTATAGTCTACAATTCTCAACTCTTTTTCTTTGGAGAATAGGAAATGTTTTTCTGAGCCTTAACTCAGGGCGAATACCAATATCGCATCTCTTGCCACTAGAGTTCTATTAATCTACTTCGTTCACTTCCATAGAGAGACTGGTAGCCAGTCCCTGTTTTAGAGCTGGTTGATAGGGGAAGAAGGATCAATAAAAAGAGCTAGCACCTTTACCTTTAATACCAAATCCTGCTACGTCTTTGAGTTCCTGGAACCCTGTGGTTCATTCCAATAGCTCCCTTCCAGGGGAAATGCTGTTCTTAACAACTTTGTTGGTGATTAAACATTCGACACATTTATTGAGCACCTACTATATGCCAGGCATATTCCAAAGGCTGGAAATAGAGTAATGAGCAAGAGAGATCAGGGCCTGCTTCTTAGAGATCTTCCTCTAGCGTAGTGGAGTGGCAGGGATGGGGGAGCTCAAAAATAAATGTGTAAATGATTAAAGAACACAAGTGCAAAGAAGAAAATTAAAATAGAAATTTGAAAGGCAAGAGTGATATACTGGGAGGAGGAGAGCCACTGTAGAATGATTGGCCTTCCTGAGGACGTGGCATTTAAAAAGGGGAGAACTGCATGGTAAGATAGACCCAGCCAGGTGGAGTTCTGAGGGTATCATCACGAGGCAGAGGAGTACGCATGCTCAGACTGCAAACTCCTTTCTTTGTGTAACTGCCACTATAACAGAGCCAGGTCTGATGACTTCGCAGGTTAAGCCTTTCCTAGGTCAGCTTCCCCTGCAATGAGAAGGGTGGGCCAGGCCCGTGGCTGGTTTTGGTCAAATTCCCAGGACGCAGTGCCAGTGATGTCACTGCCTTTGACCCAGTCCCACCCTGAAACCACCTAAGAAGGTGCAGTGGTGCTGATGAAATGCTGGCATCGATTTAGCGCCAACCCCAGAAATCCACAGAAGAAAGGATTCTCAGAGATTTCTTTTTCGTAAGAACTCCAGAAAATAAACTCATGGCAACACATGGAGATGACCATTTCCTTCAATTTTTTTCAAAAGCAAATGGTGAAAGGGTCTGTCCCATCTTGCCAATACATTGTCTCTGGCCTCTAACACCTAAAACGTTTTCAGCTCTACAGATCTCTTTGCCTGACAGTGGCTTTCTAAAGACCTTACTACTTGGAGTAGTATTTCTCTATTTGAGCAAATAATACCAAAGAAATTCTTTTTAAGAACCAGATCTCTTTTATGCCCTTTAGGTTAGTCTGTTGATAAATCTCTGAGAACAAAGGGATAGGTTTGAGACTATAAGACCCTTGGGGCACATGGATGGCACAGTTGGTTAAGTGTTCTACTCTTAGATTCTGCTCAGGTTGTGATCTCAGGATCCTGAGACTGGCCCCTACGTCAGGCCCCTCAGTGCGTAGTCTGCTTAAGACTCCCTCTACCTTTGCCCCTTTCCCCCGTTCACTCACTCTTTCTCTCTCTCTCTCTCAAATAAATAAATAAATCTGAAAGAAAGAAAGAAAGAAAGAAAGAAAGAAAGAAAGAAAGAAAGAAAGAAAGAAAGAAAGAAAGAAAGAAAGAGAGAGAAAGAAAGAAAGAAACGGTAAGACCCATAGTAGCCTTCAGAATGTGTCAGAAGCATCTTCTAAAACCAGGTCGTAATTTAGGGGCACCTTAGTGGCTCAGTCGGTTGAGTGTATGCTGACGGCTTCGGTTGTGATCCTACAGTCCTGGGATTGGGATTGAGCCCTGCATTGGGCTCCCTGCTCAGCAGGGAGCCTGGTCCTCCCTCTCCCTCTGCCCCTGCCTCAGCTTGTGTGGGCACACGCATGCTCTCTCTCTCTCAAATAAACAAACAAATAAACAAACAAACAAACAAACAAATAAATAAATAAATATTGTAATTTAGTGGGTTTTGCTTATCACATGTTAAAGGTGGCCTGGCTGACTCCTTATACTTCGATTTTGACTAACTTATGAACCATTCCCCTGCATGAAAGATGTGCTCGCTCTTTGTAGCAGTCTTGCCACCAGTGGAGGAGTGGGCTTCAATCATTCAGTTCACTTCTTTGAGCATTGGTTGTCGAGCATCTACTGTGTGACAGATACCACTCCAACCCAAGCGAAAATGAAATATGACACGAAACACCCTATGGAACGTCCCTCCAGGTTCCTACACAAGGCTAGAGCATTGTATGGACAGGCACAATTGTGTGTCCTCTCTGTTCCAGACAGAAATGAATGGCATGCTGTTCTCTTAGGGGCCTTTTATACCGTTCCCTTGGAGGCCAGCCTTCAGTTTGGGGGCATTTCAGCTGATGGCAAGGTTGGTTCTTCCTGGGACTCTATATCTCATCCTCATCACCTTCCCAAGATGTCTTGGCTCCTAATAAGCTGCCGTATGTCTGGCTGCCCTCCTCCAAGCTGGTCTGCCTGCATTTGCCAGGTGACTTCAGTAACGGCTGCCACCCTTTCGCATTCATGAGCAGATGTTAAGTTGAGAAGCCCTTGAATATAAAAAATTGAATTTGTGATGCAGGCAAGATGCTTCTGCCTTTTTACCTTCCCTGGCTGACAGTCGGGGCCTCCCTGCTGGCTGTCCTGCAGAAGGCTTGGTGGGTAGCAGGTATATCAAAGACCAGTTGCCAAAGCTCATGTCTCTGTTAGGTGATCCCAGTGTGGCTCTGCTGTGGCCTCAAAGTCTCATTGACCAGAATATTGTTCTTTTGATCTGGTAACTCATTTTGCATCTTTTCCCTTTATTCTTTCCTTGCTTCTGCAGCTATTCCTGCTCAGGGTTCAAGACAAGCACTTGGGCCTACACTCACTACATTTGGCCTGCAGAGGGAGTTTGTTTTCCTGTTCTGTTTTGTTTTTAAAAAGCCAGTGTAAATATTAGTTCTGTGTTCACGAAAAGCTGTGAGAGCTTTCATGATTTTCTTATATAATACAATAAACCTCTTCCTTCCCCTGTGGTCATTGCTGCCAAACGGACATTTTGAAATTCCTTTTTCATTTAGCATGCTAAAAATCTTCTACCCTGTCTGAGGCCTTGCTCTAATTAAGGCCTAACAGTCCTGCCCATCTTCCCCAGCGTTGAGCATGAGCGGAGTGCCTGCCCCGAGGGCCTTACAAGCCAGTGAGATGAGAAAACAAAAGCCACCAGCTGAGAATGTGGTTAAATCCCAGAAGGGCAGTGCCCCTGTAATTCCGCCCCCCCTTCTCTTGTTTCTTGAGCTGTGGAAGGGAAGAGGGGAAACTTTAGTAGGGAAAGAGAGGGGCTACATCACTGAAGGATTCTCTAGAAACTGCAGGCTATTGAGGAAATGATGTGGAAGAGAAGGGGGTGGTCATCTAGGAGGCGAAATGGGGAGGTGGAGGTGACCGCAGACTGAGAGGGCTTGGCGGGGGGGGGGGGGGGCG
>NW_024424453.1:21804356-21820767 GCF_017311325.1 Ursus maritimus | reverse complement strand
GTGAACACAGAAAATAAGAGGAAACAAAGGGAGCAGTCAGGAGGCCGCTGGTGAACAAAAGGAGATGCTGCTGTGCATACCCTGAAGGGAGGGGGGTGCAGGGTACAAGGGAGAAAGGGTGGAGAGGGGGTGCAACTGGGCAAAGGAGTCTTGGGAAAGCCCCTAAAATGCAGGCTGCAGGCCTGCTACATAGGAACTGGTGCCATGATGTTCTGTCTGGCTTTGGTGGTGATGTTGGTCTTGCTGCTTAATTGTCCCATGTTGGCTGTTACAAAGAGCCTAGAGATTGACATCCTTGAGGGTAATTTATCCCAGAATCTTATGAAGTCCCCATCGTAATGTTCCTATTCTCTGAGGATGCCAGAGAGCCCCTCATCACCACCACCACCCCCCCATCGCTCTGCTAGATCCGGATTAAACTTGAAATTAAATGAGCAGACTTTTTACATGTGCTGTGTGGTATTCTACAAAGCAAAGACTAGAAATAGACCCAAAATACCTGATTTCAGCTGCAGATTTTAGGAACTCTCTCCCCAAGTTATGTTGCCCAAGGCAGCCATGCTGCTGTGCTTTTGGAGGCCCTGAGGCCTGCTGCTCGCTCTTCCTCAGTCTATGCAGACCTGCTCCGAGTGCCAAATGTTATTCTCACTGAGTTTCTTGATTGGGTGCCTGTGGGGCTCAGTCCATTAAGGGTCTGCCTTCAGCTCAGCTCATGATCCAAAGGTCCTGGGATAGAGCCCCGCTTCGCATAGGGCTCCCTGCTGAGTGGGGAGTCTGCTTCTCCCTCTGCCTCTGCACCTCCCCCTGCTTGTGTTCTCTCTCTCTCAAATAAATAAATAAAATCTTAAAAAAAAAAAAAAAAGAATTCGTTGATCTTCAAGAGGACCATGCCAGCCCTTAGTGTTGTCAACATCCCTGTACTGCTTGTTGAGCTCTCACCAAAATGTCAATCACAGACTTCAGTTGCTGTCTCGACCTCAGACACACTTTATTTTGACATTGAGGGAACGGTGGCCCAAAGAAGTTGTGTGTCCTCCAGGTCACTTGGAGTGTTAAGAGGCCATCCTTGACTCCTAGTCCAGTGCAGTTTCTCCAATAAGCTGCTTTTAGGTCACAGGGGACGCCCAGGAGTTTGCACACTTTTTCTGTGAAGAGTCAGATAGTAAATATTTTAGGTTTTGTGGATTGAGGCACAACTGAGGATACTATATAGATATTTATGTAACAACTGAGAAAACAAATTTCCATAAGCCTTTTATTGACAAAATTTAAAATTTAATAATATGTACTATTCAGTATAATAATAATAATATATGCACTGCACTGTCATAGATACAGAAATGAATGATGGTGGCTGTGTCCTAATACAACCTTACTTGTGGACACTGACAGTTGAGTTTCATTCAATTTTCACATCATGAAATACTACTCTCCTTTCCATTTTTTTTCTGATCATTTAAAATTGTAAGAACCATTCTCAGCTTGCAGGCTACACAAAAACAGGTGGTGGGCCAAATTTGATTTATAGGCCATAGTCTGTGGACCCATTTTCTAAGCCAAAATCAGCAAACCAGGGCCCACTGGTCAGTCCAGCCCACATATGTGTTTTATTTGTTAACGATAATTTTAATTGAATACGTTGCAATGCTTTTTTTTCTAATTTTCTAAGTGCTTTTAATTATAAATTCTCATTATACTTAACTCTAATTATAAAAGTAATATATAGCTATTGTGAAATAATTTGGAATGTTACTATTTAGGCATGTATTCTTTCAATCTTTTATCTAAGCACAGTGATTTTTTAAATACTTGAGATAATATATTTTTTTTTTAAGATTTTATTTATTTACTTGACAGAGAGAGAGAGCACAAGCAGGGGGAGTGGCAGGCAGAGGGAGAAGGAGAAGCAGGTTCTCCACTGAGCAGGGAGCCCGATGTAGGGCTGGATCCCATCCGGGACCCTGGGATCAGGAGCTGAGCTGAAGGCAGATGCTTAACTGACAGGGCACCCCTTGAGATAATATTTTGTAGACAATTTTGTATCTTCCTCTTATTCACTTAATAGCATATCATTTTAAAGCCTTCCATTACATAATCTTTTAAAACTTTATTATGAAAATCTTGAACCTATACAAAATATGGAAAGGCTAGTTTAATGAACCCCCATATAGCCATCACCCAACTTCTCTAATTCTCAGTGGCCGGCCAACCTTGTTTTATGTAAATCCTCTCCTGTATTATTTTGAAGTAAATCCCAGATATCATATCATTTTATCTCTAAGTATTTTAGTGTCATTCTCTAAAAGACAAGGATACGAAGAGGAAGCCCTTATGCTCAGCAAATAAATGCCGAAGTATTTAAGGGTAAAAGAGAATGATGTCTGCAACTTGCAAATAGTTCAGGAAAAAATAGGTAGGTAGGTAGATATGAGTAGAATGTATGTAGGCGTTTTTTGGTACTATTCTTGAAATTCTTCTATAAGTTTGAAATACTTCTAAATGAAACGTTTTTAAAATGTGAGTTACTAAAAAAAATAATTTTAAAAAATGTGATTTGCCTAAGAAAAATAACCACAGTATCATTATCATTGCCAACAAATACTAATCCTTTAATAACATCAAATATCATCGTCAACATTTCTCCTAATTTGGCCTAATTTTTCCAATTACGTCATTTAAATAAAAACCAATTTACTTGTTCAAAGCACAATTCCAAATAAGGTCGTTACAGTACAATTGATATTCCCTTAAATGTCATTTAATTAATTGGTTTCCTTCCCTCTTTCTTTCATCCTTAGTATGGCTTTAAAAATTTTGTTGAAGAAACTGACCTGTAGAGTTTCCTACAATCTGAAATCTGATTGATTACACTCAGTGCTATTTTACTTGTTCTTCTGTCACAGAGATTTCCTGTAAATTGGTAGTTATAGCTAGAGACTTGATCAGATTCGGATGCCTTTGTTAAGTAGTCAACATTTCATAGAATTTATATAAAAATCCTGATTTTGGCTTTTTGGGAAAATTCTGCAAGAGTTGATCTGGGGTTGGGTAGTGACCACGCCTGTTCCCCCCACTTCGGTGGGACATGAATTTTCCTGCAGTCCCCAGTTCACACTCCTTCCTGCCTGGCTCCCAGGAGCCTTAGAGCCCCTGTTCTAAACACTGCCTCTTTGGGGGCTTTGGTAGACTTCTCAACACACCATCACAGTAGGCCTTTCAGGAATGTGGTGGGGAGCAGAGATGAGGATTCAGACACAGATTTTCTTAAAATGCTCGAAGGGAAAGAGATAAGCAGCAACATAAAGGGAGGCCAAGGGATAGAAATTTGGTTGGTGCCCAGGACAAGGGAAAGAGAGAAGAGAGGTAAAACAACAAATTAACAGAGCGCTACAAACATGGGAGACAGAATGAGTTAGAGATTCCCAACCCATGGTGGCAAACTAAGGAAGGAAGTGGGTTTTTAAAAAGAGACAGAGGGGCGCCTGGGTGGCGCAGTCGTTAAGCATCTGCCTTCGGCTCAGGGCGTGATCCCGGCGTTCTGGGATCGAGCCCCACATCGGGCTCCTCCGCTAGGAGCCTGCTTCTTCCTCCCCCACTCCCCCTGCTTGTGTTCCCTCTCTCGCTGGCGGTCTCTGTCAAATAAATAAATAAAATCTTAAAAAAAAAAAAAAAAGAGACAGACTTTAGTCTTTTTATACATTATGATAATATTGAAACCTTAAGAAGAGGCCAGGGGCAGTAAATGTTACAATGACCAACAGTCCTAAATCAGAAAGTGCAAGCATGTAGTTGTGGCCTAGCAGCAATCAAGTGGGGATTAAAGGAAATGAGATAGAAAAGGAGGAAAACCTCCTGGGAAAGGCCACTGGGAAAGGACCAGGAGCCATGCTGTGGAGATGTGGAAGAACTGGTGGATATATCAGAGGAAAGGATCTTGAAAGTCATAGGATTTTTTTTTTTTCTGATTTGCAAATGTATTGAACTGAAAGGTATAAAAATTTAGAAAAATAAATCCCATTTAGTTGTTTTGGAAAGAATAAACCTTTACAGAAAAGCATAAAATTATGACAAGTTGGGATGTTCCTGGAAATTTCCAGATAGTTCCCCATACTCAGAAGAATGATTAAGAGAGAGACTCTGAGACTGGTTATGAGGAAGGGTGGAAAATTTTGAAGGACAGGCTGATTATGTAAGTTTTCGGCTGTGGTGTTTAAAACTGTTGCCATGATATTTTAGTTATTAATAACAATTTGGGGAAATCTGCTTGCTTCTGGAGAAGCATTTGGCTCTAATGAGAAAGAAATGCCACTGTTTGTGAATTCCCAAATGGATGTAAGGAGCCATTCACTTGCTAAGCCTCTTAGGAAAGCCAGAGCCGATTTCACCCTTAACAAGCTGTTGACAGCATCTAATCAGGGTACCACCTGGAACATGTGAGCAGCATAGAAAGTGGACTGTGGACACAGACCTGTGTTTAAATCCCTTTTTGTCACTCACCATGTGACCCTGGCAGCTTACCCACGGAAAATGTCTAGGGTATAAATGTTGTTTTACATTTGTAGCTATGATTCTTACTGTGTGGATGGTAGGAACTTAGAGCTCTGAGTAATTGCCTTCCACCAGCAGCCACAGCAGTTTATACTTATAGGGTACTTACTATGCGCCAGGCACTTTTGGAGATACTTTGCATGTGTGATCCCATTTAATTATTAAAAAGCCCTACAAGGTAAGTGTAATATGAAAATAAGCCTCATTTTATGGGTGAGGAAGCTGAGGCTCAGAGAGGTTAAGTAACTTGCCTAAAATTACACAGCGAGTGTCTCTGTGACAGAGCGGGGCTTTAAACCCAGCTGGGCAGAATCCGAACGCCAAACTCCCTTGCTTACCACCACTTCCCGCCTTCCAACTTCAGGGAAGCACAGAGTGTCATGCCTCATACCGGCCCTATCCAACCTCTGGTTCCTAATTTGTGTGCCTCAATTTTCTTGGAGGTCTCCAAATGGTTTTCACAGTTTCCAAAAAGCCTCAGCGGAAACACATAAACTTGCAATCAGACCACAGGTTTCTTTAGGTTGGAATCTACTTATTGACTGTGGATTGGCTAAAGTTTTGTAGGAGCTCTGATTGGCGGTTACTTACACAAAAACATTGTAGGGTTGTTTTTGAAGTGGGAAGATGAATCATTAGTTAATAAACACCATTTAGTGGAATAGATCTTTCTAAACATGTGGCCTACTGAGAAAGACTAGAGGGTGCTTGGCTTTGAGAAGTTTGGGAACTGCAGTGTACATGTGTGTGCATGTTGCTCAAACTGCCAGCCTTTAAAAACCCTGCCTATATTTTTTAATTACATAATTCTTTAATTTGACTTTAAGTCAATATATTTTTCCTTGATTATTTAAAATGTTTCGCTAGCTGTGTATGTAATATTGTAATCTACTTTAGTCTTCAAGATGATGGGGTTCTTAAAATATGGTTGGGAACTGAGATGCAGAATGGCAAACATTGAATTCCAAACTAAAAACAGGATGACAGGCTTATTATCCTTTTAAGTTGTAACCTAGGAGTAAATCTTTGCTCAAGAAAATTTTGCAATCAGACTCATACCACCAAAATGCGGGGAACACGGATGGTTTTGTAAAAAACAAGCAAAGAAAACCTGCACGTTAGTGCATGAGACCGATAGCTCCACAAGGCGAGCTTGTGTCAGGCCTCAGTAAATACTTTCAATGAGCAGTCCCTGAATCTTGGAAGAAAGATCCTAGCAGGCAGTCAGCACCCTTTATTTGAGGAAGAGGACTGGGTCTTTTGCGTGAAATGCTTTTTTATACCGTGTTGGGAAAATCGATCTAGGCCTCCCCTGACAGCCATGGGAAAGCACAGGTGACACACGATTCCTGAGAATTGATTACATTAAAACTGCACTTGACTTTCTCCGAATCCTGCCTCTCTGAAATGTGCAGGGTTTGGATGCCCTCTGAGATCTGGATCTGGAACCCAGGGGCCCTTCTGCCGCCCCAGGCCTTGTTCTGATAGTTTACAGTGGCCGCTAGCCCCCCAAACTAGGTTGTCCTTAGGGCAGGTTCTTCCTGCGTTCTCCCTCGAGAAGGGGGCGGAGGCCACTGCCCCTCTGGTGGAGTCCGGAGCCCCCGCGGGGCCGTCGTAGGTTCCTACCCCCCAGCCCCCACCCCGTCGTCGCACCAGGTACGGTCTGGGTCTCGCTGGGCCGTCGTACGTCCCCCGCCCCCGGTCCCGCCGCCGCCCTCCCGAGGCCTCGTCCTGCGCGCGGCGGTTCCCCCCAGGCGCCCCGGCCCGCAGGCTGAGGGTCGGGCCGACCTCTTCCCAGGCCGGCCGCGTCCGCTACCCCGCGCCGGGGGCGGGCCGGGCCGGCGGAGCCGAGCCGCCGGCGTCCATTTTCTGGGCGGTGCTGTGTGGCGCAGCGGCCGGACTCGCGGGTCCGGAAGAGCCATGGACCCCCGGGGGGACGCGGTCTCGCTGGAGCAGTCGAACCCTGTAAGTGCCATTCGCAGGGGCTGGGTGCGGGGCTGGGTGCGGGGCTGGGTGGGCGAGGTGCGGCCTGTGGGCGCGGGGCCCCGGGCGCGACCAGCCTGACCCCTCCTCTTCGCAGGAGGGAGCCCCGAAACCTGGCTGGTAAAGGCTGGCGCAGGGCTGTGAGCTCCGCGAACGCTGGAAAGCAGAGCTGCTGCAGGGACCCAGCGGCCGCAGGTGCCCGGAGCCGGGGGCCTGCGCCTCAGCGGGGGAAGGGGGTCAACTGCAGACCCGGGCAGGTGGCGCCGCATCCCGTGGCCCAACTGCGCGATTGTGCTAGAGCGCGGGGGGAGAAATGCGCACCCAAGGGCTGGGGACCTTAGGGCTCAGGTCCAGCAGGCTCAGGAACTGCACTGACAGTCCCAACTTCCTTCCTCTGGCCTGCGACTGGGACCCCAGCCCCGACCCAGTGGGAACCTGATGATTTTCTTGGTTCAACACCAAGCCCCTAGAATTGAATGAGACGTGCAAAGGCAGGGCCCTGCCCCCAGGGGTTTGCAATCTCAGCCTCTTAACTTCTGCAAGTAGTAAGGTCTGTTCTGTTGGTACAACACCACTGCCCACTGTAAGCTGCTTCTTTGCAGGGTGTGTAATAAATCACCCGAGATTTTAGTGTGTCCGCGATTCCACTTTATAAGTCCTGCTCTGCGTAGGTAAGTGACTAATTCCATTCTGGACTTTGTTCCTAATTGAATATTCCTTTTAAGGATCCATTATAGATGATATATGTTATGGTGCCTTATACATATTTTAAAGGTTAAAGACTTTTCTCCCAATTACCAAGCTCAGCTATTCCTGTCAGGTTCGCGTGGCTAAAAAAGCATAGGAGGATTTAGTCCGTGGTTTCAGAGAAACTTCTCGGGAGGTACTATATGTAAGTGTAGTGTTTTTCCAAGAAGAGTAGGGACCGGTTAGAAGATTGTGGAATCAGTTTAGTGGGTTACTACGGGAATTTTTTAAATAGATATAGAATACGTAATCCAATATAGAAAAGAAGAGAATAGAAAATAGCAGAGTGTATTGCATATAGTAAGAGTAAGTGTTGTTTTGAGACTTTGGGGTTTGTTTATATAATGTAATTTTTTAAAACAGTAGGTCACTGCCAGAAAGTTTTTAAAACACTTGTTTACAGGTCAATAACGCAAGCTTTGGAGTCAACTGAACTTGTGTTTAAGTCTCAGATCTAACATAAACTACCTGAGTGACCTTGAATAGATTCCATGACCTTTCAGAGCCTCTTTTTGTGTACCTGTAAAATGGGGAATGTCTCCTACATCAGAGGGATATTGTGAATACTATATGAGGTCACATATGTCAGTATTTTGCTCCGTGCTTGACTTAGAGTAGGTGTTCAGTACACATACTAATTGCAATTACTGTTGTTGATGAAACATCAACTCCTGGCAGCCAGTCATGGGACACTATGCTTTTTCTTCCTTTCTTTCTCTCTTTTTTTCTTTTTTAGGTCTTGATGTGGAGGAGATGGAGGACTCAGAACCAAGAATTTCCAAGTGATTTCTTCCAAAGCACAAGAAACTAACTGTTAGTGCTGGTGTGTTCTGACTGAGGTAACTGAATTTGTGTCTCTCCTTAATCTGTATGAAGTAAAAAAGGGTTTTTCTGAGGGACTGAAGGACTCCCAAGGGGCATATGATTTGTGCCAGTGATCCACCAGATTGGGGGATTACAAAGTGACAGTGACATTTAAGTGCACTGTTATTAAGGAGACAGGAGGCCCCTGTCATGAAGGGGGAAGTACGTGAAGCAGGGCTTCAGGACAGCTGGCTTCTCATTCCAGTTCTGCCAGTGACTGTCGTGGGAACTTCTGTAAATCTCTTTGTAGATCTCTAGCTTGTCCAGACTGGAAGGGCCACAGACATCATTGAGGCCCAGAGAGTTTAAATGGCTCTTCAGGGTAACCCAGTGGGCTGGGGCTGAGGCAGGACTACACCTGGATTCCGTTGCTCAGTCATGTAGCCAGCTCAGGGGCTGCTGTAGGGCGAGCACCACGCTAGGCCCTGAGAGTACACGTGTGACGAGCCCACCCCCAGGATGCTTGCAGTTTGTGTAGACAAGAGCTGACAGCCCAGCGAAATGCTGCTTTTTTGTTTTTTGTTTTGTTTTGTTTCTTTTACTCCTCACAATACCCCGACAAGGTAAAGAAGAACAGATGTGAAGGATTAAAGTGTGAAAATGCAGACAGGTCATGGAGGGCTTTGTATCTCATACTGTATGTGTGGTGCACATTCCGTAGGCAAAGCACAATGCTAGGACCACAAAGTTCAAGGCAAGGTGCTGGCCTTCGAGGAGTTTGCAGCCTATACTCCAAAGAGGCAGTCAGATGGGCAGTGCCTGATGTTCACCCCTCCTTCACCTGCCTCTCCAGCAGTCAGTGTGGAATCTGTTACAGGAAGAGACCTGAGTAGCTGACATGTCACAGTTCTTGCCTTTCAATGCAATTTTTCATTTTTTTCAAATTTAACCTATACTTCCATCCAACTACTAAAACTTATAAACAATAGTAAGGTCTTCTCTGAATTAATTCATTGATTTGTTCACTCAACAAATATATATTAAGCTCCTATAAGGCACTTGGGTATTCAAGACCAAACATACTGTATTTTTATAATCATGATATTAATCGTGTTCAGTCTCTTAGCAAGGAATTATTTGTCCAACTGTTAGAGATTTGCTGTTGTTAACATATTAGAATATCAGCTGCAAGGGAGTTCGAGATTGACCCATAAAGGATATATAGATCTTTGTAAAACTCTTGAAATTTTAAGAAAGGAATTCTTTTTGGGGTGCCTGGGTGGTGGCTCAGTTGGTTAAGCATCTCACTCTTAATTTTCACTTAGGTCATGATCTCAGGGTTGTGAGATCAAACCCCGCATGGGGTTCCACCCTGGGTGTGGAGCCTGCTTGATTCTCTCTCTCCCTCTGCCCCTCCTGCCCCCCCCAAAAGAAAGGAATTTCTTCTCTTTATAAATTGTGATTTTGCCCTTACTGTCACCTGCTTATAGAGGTCTTTTATTTTTACACTTAACCAATAGACATAGAGGAAAGCAGTTTGGCAAGGGGGCTATCTTTAACTTGAAATACTCTCTTCTTCTAGCTTTGTAGGCTACCCAGGACTAGAAGTGTTCAAAGGTAAAGCAATTTAAGAGATACTTTAATTTACAGAGTACAGAGTTAGAGATAGCTCCAATAATTGCATTAAGCAACAGAAATCAGTTTGTAAGTCTTGAATACTGCTTGTAATAAACTTAACTCCAAATAGAACAAATGAGATGTTGAATGTGAATGTGCTTTGTAAACTTCTAGGCGTTCTATAAATGTTGTACAGCAAATATTTATTGAGTGCCTACATCAGTACGTCACTGTGCCAGAGAAAACAGAGGATTCAGCAGCAAAAAGATCTGGTTCTTTCCCTCTCAGACCCTGTTATGTAGATGAGGAAATAAAATATGCAGAAACACCGTGTGGTAAATGCCCAAAAAGATAGTTTGGTAATTCAAAAAGGAAGAGGTCTCTTTCACCTCTAGGAGTCAAGGGACTCTTTTTGAGAAAAGGCATTTAAGCAAGTCCTTGAAGGATGTAGAGTTTCCATAAAAGAGATGGGAAGAAGAAGCGCCTGGGTGCCTCAGTCAGTTAAACATCCAACTCTTGATTTTGGCTCAGGTCATGAGATCAAGCCCCATGTCAGGCTCCATGCTCAGCGGGAAGTCTGCTTGAGATTCTCTCTCCCTCTACCTCTGCCCAACTCCCTCACTTTAAAGTAAATAAATAGGGACACCTGGGTAGCTCATTCGGTTAAGTGTCTACCTTCTGCTCAGGTCATGATCTCAGGGATTGAGCCCCGAGTCTGGCTCCCTGGTGAGCGGGAAGTCTGCTTCTCCCTCTCCCTCTGCCCCTCCTCTCCAACCACCCCCCCAATCCCCGCTCATGCACACACTCGTGCAGTCTCTCTCTCAAATAAATAAAAAATCTTTAAAAGAGATAAATCTTTGAAAAGAGAGAGAGAGGGGAGAAGGCATTTGAGATAGGAAGACTAGCAGGAGAACAAGAGAGCATGGACCATATTCAGGGAAAGGTAGTGAGTCCAATTGAGTTAGAACTGGCCTATCCAGGCATCAAGTGGGAAATAAAACTGAGAACATTCAGTGGCAAACAATAATGGTCTTGTATGTCCAGCTGGGAAATATGAATGTACTAAACCGATCAGAGTCATTGAATATATTTGAACAGGGGAGTGTCACAGCTGTGTATCAGGGGCATGCTCTAGTGAGTAGCTCCTGGGGAGAGCAGTCGCAGGGGAAAGGCAGGGCAGAAGCCAGAGACAGGGAGACCAGTTAGAAGGCTCCCGCAGTTCATCAAGGGAAGGTGGGAGTGTGGGAGGGGAAGCCCTGAAATGGGTGATAGCAGTGAAATGGGAAAGGAACAGATGCAAAGGAAAGAACCCAATCTGACATCTCAGTGAAGGAATAGCCAAGGCTGCCACTGAGATTTCTGCAGTAGTGCTGCCCGTGAGGGAAACTTCAAAGGTGGGTAAGGAGCTGCATTTCAGAGGTGCTGAGTTTGAGGTCGTGACAGCCCCCAGGGGGCTTTGTGCTGCTGAGGAAAGCTAGAACTATCTTGGGAGTCATTAAGATACAAGAAAAAGTCAGGAGGTGGGAGAAAAGATTTTCTAGAAAAGATTTTCTAGAGAGAGAATAGAAGGAGGCAAAGGTTGAGGATGGAGCCTTATGAGAAAAGAAGGAAGGGCCTAGGGAGGACCTAGAGAGAAGTCTGTCAAGAGAGCGAGGAAGAACTGTAAGAGAATAAGACTGTAGCAGCCCACAGAAGGGGTTTCCCAGTGGAGGGAGCCGGAAGTGCCAGACGCTGGGGCCAGGTGGGGGGTGCTGGGCTCAGGATGCCATTGGATTGACAAGGGCTAGATCATTGTTATTGGTGCTTTTCTTTTTGAGGTAATATGACTTGCAGAATGAATATTAAATGGTTTCATTTCCAGGAATTTGTAGCTTGCACAAATCAAGAATCACTGTTAAATTTGACCCTCGCTAGCCCCCAAAACACTTCTGATTACTAAAATTCCAGCCCTTAAATGTGGCTTTGGTGGTAGTCATACACTTTATTCTTTTGTGAGCAGACAGACCAAAGAATATCTGTTGATAGAATAAGTTCTTTAAAAACTACATTTCTGTTGATGCAAGAGGTTTGCTAAATAATTTAATCCCTTTGCCTTTTACTAAATGGCTATCGTATGAAGTATGTATGTGTGAGAGAGAGAGAGAGAAAGAGTGTGCGTGTGTGTTTTCATGGGCATATGAGCTTAATACAATGGAATGAGAAGACTGGGGTCAGATAAATCTAGTTTCACAACCTCACCGGGCCATTTTCCAGGCTTGTGACTTCAGAAAAGTTACTCTGTCTCTAAGCCTAACTTTTTCCATCTATAACTCAAATAAGGTTATTTTGAAGATTGAGTAATATATAATTTGGTCAGGATCTGTACCATAGTAGGAAGTTCCTTCCCCTTACAACCTTGTATAGGTATGTAAATTTCTGTGTAATATGTATCTATACACAAAGCCTTATCTTTATGACTCATTTTAATGTGTTGATTTTATCATAGAAAGAGCATTCCTCCCGCTGTAGCTAATCTATCTCGTGATAATTCAATCGACTGGCAACTTAATATGGATAGGAATCCACCTGGGGAATTTATTAAAGTGTGGGTTCCCAGGCCCACCATCCAGAGATTCTGAGGATGTAGATTTGGGGGAGGGCCTGGGAATCTTAGGCAGTGCAAGATGAGGATTCACAAGTGTTAGTTTGCCCCCGAGCCTTGATATGCTGACTGCAAATCCATTTCTGTTGGAGATAAGTCTATGCCCCAGTGTTTTATATTTGTATCATTAACCTTGGTGGATTTTATCTGTAATAAGACAAAAACAGCTGAGCCCCAGATAGTCAAGGCATACCGGGATTCTCGCCCCCGGCCATCTCGGGCTGCAGCACATTTCACAGCAGTACCGGGTGACTGGCAGATCAGCTTCTCTTCCTGTAGGATAAATGGTGACACCCTGTCCCTGTGCCCAGAGTTTGCAGAAGCGATGTAGCTTTAAGTGTTGTGACAAATAATATATTTAATGGCAGCACCATTGTCCAGTGATGCCGTTGAAGTATATTTTGACACATTTTTCTATCTGACTCAGTGTCTTCTGGTTGGTAAACATCTCTGCTATTTGATTACATTTCTCTGCCTGTCTGCATCTTGGAATCGTAGAATTTTTAGGCCAGTTCACATTGCTCATCTGTCCCAACCTCATTTTATAGATGAGAAAATAATTGATCCTATTTTTCCTCCTAGTGCTAGCTCTCCCTTGCTTATTCACAAGAAAGAATTGAGACATTTAAGCTACGCATGGAGAATATAAGACTTATTTGACTTGTTCATATTGAATTGTGCTTTATGCTCCTTGTACATAATTTAAAAATCAGATAACAGGAATATATTGTTTTAAATTATACCGAGTCCTTTGATAACGTTGTTGGCATTCTGTTGATGGTTTGCTTCTTTTGGAGGATGCCAGTGACCTGGAGCCTTCCTAGAAATAAGGTTTCCCTGTCTATTCCCATCATGCCCAAGGGGAGAAGACGGAGCAGCTTTGATGAAGCGAATGCCGTACCTTATGTGCATTATTTCAGCCATCTTACGAGAACATCCAAATAGCCTGGTGTGGCGGAAGTTGAGGCGAAGAGGCTCAGTAATGCAGCAGATGAGATTTTCACACTCTGGGGTCTGACTCCAAAATCCAGCCTCTTCTCTCAGTACCACATGTTGCTTCCCCAGCCACATAGAGAGAATATGAAATAGATCACTGTTCCTGATTTTAGCTTAGAGGCTCAGAGCCCCTTGTCGCTGTTATTTTTGTAACCTCAGAGTTTTTGACAAGAAGCAGGTGGAGCAGGGCTAATGTGTAAACTTGAAGTTGTTCAACAAATATCAGCTATGTGCCAGGTACCAGACCAGGATCTCCCACTCGTGGGGCCTCCCAACCTCCCCCACCTGTCCTTATGTACCGTCCACGTGCTGCTGCAAGCTTTCCTTTTAAAGTGAAAACACCAGTGGATTTCTACACTAATGAGACCCATTGATTTGTGTCTTGTTATAGTTGTTACTGTCCCTATGCAAGGCTCAGTGTTCCCAGAGTCACTGTGCTGTTGAAAGTTTAGAACAGTTCCTTGGGGGATTGCCCAGAGGTGCTCAGCAGGTGTTTGTTGATGACCCTCTGAGGCCCTGAGGAAGGCTGCCATGGGGAGAGAGAAAGAGCCCAGAGCCCTGCAGAAGGAGGTTGGGGGAGATATAAAACCCATGGTGTGAGAGAGCAGACCAACCAGGAGGCCTGGGACTTGTCCCCATGACCCACTGTGCGACCTTGGGAATGAAAGGCATGTAACTTTGCTGGCTTGGTTTCCTCATCTATAACCAAAGAAGGTTTGGCTCAATGATGACCAGGGTTTCTTCTAGCTCTAAGATGCAGTAATTCTGTTCCCTCTCCAGCAGAAAAGCAGAGGTGCTGGGACAAGCAGGTGTAAAGGTGGGGTGAGAGTTAACTCCACGTTTGAGGTCTGCCAGGGGTCCTGATTTCACAGTTCCTTCCGACTCTCCTCATAGATAGACTAGTACTAGCAAGGCTTTGGGTTCTGCTTTTACCTTCTACACTTTTGAGGAAAGTGTGTGAATTTAAGGGTGGGAGATTGTTTGTTTTGGAGAAAATTAGGATTCTTACCAAAGGATGGAGACTGGCTGGGAATCAATCAAAAGATGATAAAATGGGAGGGAGGAAATCATGGTTTTCAAATTTTGTGACTAGAAAGAACCTTAGAAATAAACTAGACCAACCTCCTCACATTCTAGATAAGGAAACATAATAGGATTTACTCAAGATCACACAGGTAGTAGCAAACTGGGAAGAGAACCTGGTGTCCAGTGTCCAGTCCAGTCCACTGTCTGCAGAAGCAGGTGGGTCCTGTCTTAAGGCAGGTGATCAGGAGAGCAGAAGATGGCAGTCAGCAAGCAAAGCTTAAAGAGGGGCTGAAGCTGTTCTGTTGGAGAGAGTGGACCATAATGCCAGCTGGGCCCCTAGTAACGCAGTTGGACACCATGATGCAAAACTTCCATCCTGTTGACCACTTGGATTCTTGTCCATTAAAGTAGTCATGAGGGGCGCCTGGGTGGCTCAGTAGGTTAAGCATCTGCCTTCCGCTTAGGTCATGACCCCAGGGTCCTGGGATCGAGCCCCACATCGGCTCTCTTTTCAGCAGGCAGCCTGCTTCTCCCTCTTCCTCTGCCTGCCAGTACCCCTGCTTGTAATCTCTCTGTCAAATAAATAAATAAAATCTTTTAAAAAATTTTTAAAAAGTAAAGCAGTCAAGAAAATGTCTTTTTAAACTGGGAGAGGCAGAAGGCAGCTTCCTATTTTTTAAAGCACTTTTTCTCTCTTATTTCAATGCAAGTTACTAAGCTATAGAATAATTTAGTTTTGAGAGGAATTAAATATTTTCTGAAGAACATGAAGAGGAAGACCCAGCTTTCACTGGCAAAAGTGTGTTTTGCTGGTATGCATGTGTTTTGCTAGCCTCTTTTATGCCATGTGTTCATCCCATGCTGCATTTTCATGAGAAATCCAGTGGCTATTTAAATCCTGGAGGAACATCCTGGGGTTATTTCAGCAATCCATGAAGGCAGGCTTTGTGCAAGGTGAGATAGATATGAGCTGTCACTTCCTTCCTGCTTTGTGAGTTGCATATTGTTTCTAGGCCCTATTTTGTTTGTGTTATTTTTCCTGTTCATGTGTTAGAACAACTTCTGGTTATTTGTAGAGTTGATTACAATTAGATAATAAGACCACCAATTCAGTAAAAACAAAGTCGAATTTATTATCTTGCCAGGCAAGAGAGACCCACCACATTCGGAATTGCGGTCTCCCCCAAACTCGTATGCATTTTCGTGTAGACATAGAGATTTCTGATTAGCTCTGTTAGAAGGTTGATTCGCTTCTAGGATTTCCTTTTTAAAAAATCTACCCAGCGGGGCACCTGGGTGGCCCAGTCAGTTGGGGCATCCAGCTCTTGATTTTAGCTCAAGTCATGGTCTTGGGTCGTGGGATCGAGCCCTGGGTGGGGAGTGTGCTTAGGATTCTCTCTCTCCTCCCTCTGCCCCTCCTCCTGCTCGTGGGCACACGTGTGCACTCTCACTCTCTCTCTCACTAAAATAAATAAATAAAATCTTAAAAAAAGAAAAAAACCCATCTACTCAGCATTCTGGTCTGTCCCTGCTTATACCGGCTTATTCTGGTCTTGAAGTCCCTGACACAAGCTCGAAGAGCAGGGCTCCTCAAGGTCTCCGTGCAGTCTTTATGCTGGTGCGTGGAAGCAGCTCTCACAAGGAGCCAAAGTCATACCTGCTTCCTGGGTGCCTGCTGCAGAGCCATACCTTGTGCGGCGTGTTCTGCCCTTCCCTTGGACTAACGGGAGTTCCACCTTTGCTTTAACGGGAGGACCACCTTGAGGAAGCAGAAGACCCTAGGATAGATGGAAAAAGCAGTGAGTGGCAGTGACATGAAGCCCTGAAGAGGATTTTACTCAGACGTTAGAGAAGTGGCCTAACCTGAATGCTGTGCTAAATAGGGTTAAAAAAAGAACGTGACCTTTAAATTTTTTCCTGTCGAGGTCTAGCGATTCCAGAGTTTCTTTAGCCACTACACACTGTGAGTTGGGTTTGTGCACAGAAGCACCGTTGATTACCTGGGAAACCCGTGTTTTCCTAAACGAATGTGCGCTGCAGAGTGAGGCT
>NW_024424453.1:21737397-21804347 GCF_017311325.1 Ursus maritimus | reverse complement strand
CCCTGTTTTGTTGTATATTTAACATTCTCAATATTTGGTTTTGGTTTTGACATTTTCAGGAAATCACTCAAGAGCTTTTTGCCACATTTGAATCATCTATTTTTAAGACTTTCTTTTCTATTTATTGTCACGAGTTTCTGATAAGGTGATTTGTGCGTCTCTATTTTAGGAAATACTTTTTGAGGCCTTTTTTTTTTTTTTTTTAAATGAAGTTGAGATGGGAGTCCTACCTCTGATCCTCGATGCTACCTTACATTAAAAATGACCTATTTCTTCGCCCCATGAGGTTCCCTTGCTTAGGGAGGATAAAAAAAAGTCGGTGATTAGTCATTGTGGCGTTCAGCAAACAAATCCTTTGGAGGCCTTGATTTATGTTACTGGTCAGGAAAAAAAGGTTCTATCTGTCTCTAGACAGTTACTGTCGTGAAAGGTAAGTGCCGTGTATTCCCAGAAGGTCCCTTGAGTGTACTGTTTGTTGTGTTCAGGCTTCTAAGCCCGGTGGCCATGTTCTGTGAGTTTGAATCAAGCTCCTCCCCCTGCAGAGTCTCAGAGCATTTGTTTTCTAAAATGAAAGCACAAGCAGAAACTCGAGCTCTTCTGCAGAACAGCCTGTTCTTCAGATTTTTTTTAGATCAGTATATTTAAAAGCATAATTTTTTAAACAGCCTATTGTGGGTTTTTATCTGCAGTGGTTTTGGGTTTGTTTGGGGGATTTCACCATTTTTGTTAGTGTAGACAGCTTACTTATTGCTGTGATTGCTCCCTGGCCCCCTCCCCGCCCCCAGATACTTTCGGTCCTACAGGTGAGCAGAGGAACTATTCGGATACCTGACTACTGCCAGAAACCGTCCTTCAGCTTCAATGTAGTGCCTTTTGGAGTGAAATTGGCAGAAGCTCCCTGGGACTCAGTTCCTTTCATAGTCTTCCCTCCTCCTGCCTTTTCCACCCACCAGTTTTCCCCAGGCGATGTCTTTGTGTGTCCATTTGAGTGACCGGCCAGAGTTTTTGCAGCATTTCCACAGTGCAGAAGCCCTTGTGCCTCTCACTGTACATCCGGCCTACCGATGGGCTTGCCCGACAGCGCTGCCAGTCACCTGTATCTCCTGGACCCAGGGAGGAGGTGACTGTTTCACAATCCCATGCCGCCTCGGGGATCTGTGCTGCCATGCCTGGCCTCGCGCCAGAGATCGCAACGTTGCCAGCAGTGGCTTCAAACTGGAAAATGGGAGGGGGAAGAGAAATGATGGAAAACACGGGAGGAGGAAATGGGTGTGCAAGGAAAGTACGTACGTGGACTTGAATATATGAGAGCTCGGGTCGGTGAACATGATCTCTGCGCATTGGCACCTTACCAGGGGGGGAAAACACTGCGAACCATGGGCTGTTTATTGACAGTGGGGAGGAAGTGGGGCAGAACAGGGCAAGAGCGTCAGCAGCTTTTCTCCGGGAGGCCCCTGACCGGCGTCAGAGGCCAAAAAGATCAGCTCTGCATCCCCACCCCCCACTCCAGGGTCTCTAGAGCAGGATTTGCTTCCTCGGGTTGACCGCCATTGTTCTACTGAGTAGTTCACAGAGATTCCCTGGAGACACTTGTGATCTTGGGGGATATGCTTTATTGTGTTGATCCCATTGTTTGAAGCCCAGACTGGTAGGTTGTCCGGGCTGCATTTCTGTGGTCTAGTTTTTGGAATTGTTATTTGTGTGACGCAGTGGTGAAGCGTGGTGTCGTCCAAAATACTCTGACCCAGTAAGGAGCTACTGGTAGAGGCCTGTGCATTCTCGGCAATTCTTGCTTCCCTCGCTACATCATCTGGGGATGATGAGTACGGAGCCTCTTTTGAAAAGGAAAGCCGAGCATCTCCAAGAGTATGAATCTGATTTTGTGGAGCTCAAGCTGACCTTAGGGTTACAGTGACTTTTGGAGCAAAGTGAAGAGTTTGCTCTGTGCCACTCTGCCCCCCTAGGATTCACATATTAAGAAATTTTCCACATGGGTGTGAACAAACTGGAGGAATCCTGAAGAAATATTCTGTGACCCGAATATATTCCGTGTCACGGCTTCTCCCCACCTGTCCTTCATTAAGATGGAATACTTCGGTAGTTTCAGAAGCTTGAGTACTGATACCTCACCACATAAATTTTAGGAGGACAGTGAATCACTGAACAGAGACTGAAACGTTGTAGGCAGAATAAAACTTAGAAGTGGTTTATGCTTACGTTATTGTAGATCAGGGTCTAAAGATACATACAGGGTTAGGAAGAGAATATGAACGTTCAGTGTGGGCTGGGTATGAGAAGATGGAATGGCAAAACGGTGGCAAACTGGAGACATAACATTTTTAAAAAAATACTGTAGGACCAGATGAAACATCTCTGCAGGCTGACTCCAGCCTCTGGGCTGCCCACATGCCAGTTAGAGAGCCACACCGTCTGACTCAGCCCACCAGTCTGCATTTCCTCGGTGGCAGCCTGCCCAGTCTTTTCCTGCAGAGCGTTGGGCTTGAAGTTCTCCAAGACCCATCCCAGGGAAAAGTCATGGCCATTGAACCTTCTCCATGTCACAGCAAATATGGGAGCCACTTTGAAGATAAACTGTGTCCGTGTCATACAGGCAAAGCGATTTGTCAGTAGAATCAGCAGTAAAATGCAGCATATATGGCCAAGGACATCTGGAGGACATCTGGAGAGGCATCAGACACAGCAGCCTTGATTAAGCTGCTCGGCGCTCAGTGTGTCCATTTCAGGATAGAACAGCAAGAACCCACCAAAGGAAGCCACTCCCTGTTCAGGCATGTTACTCCCAAGGCAGCGGAACAGAGCCAAGACTGCAGAGGCTAACCTGGCTGGCACCAGGCCATGGGGTGACAGTGAAGGACAGCAGGCATTTTGCTATATATCTAGTCTCTGGTGTTGACTGGCTCAGCCCAAAGATGCTTTCTGAAATATCAAGCAGTTAGCCACTTCCTAACTAGTCCCAGACGGGGACAGTGTGAGAATTGGCCTCTGTCTCTGTTGACATTTGATTGACCTTCTGCACATCCTGGAATTTATAATGCCTTGCCTTTTTTCTCAGTCTCTTTCACCCGCTCCTGTTTTCCTTAGCTCTCTCGGAGCTGAGTCATAATGTCTATAAAGAGCTTCAGCACAGGGCCTTGCATGTATAAAGTGCTCAGTAAATGTTAGCTCTTATTGTCATTGGCATCCTCCTCCTCACCATCCTAACGAGTATCACTTCACCAGCAGGTAAGGGGACTTGGTTTTCTTAAACCTTCAACTCAGCTGTGTACCTCAGCTGTCTTCAGCTGTCTCCACCCTGACATAAATGAAGACGGGCCGCGTGTACGAGGCCCACTGCATCAGAAAGTGCACTTCACAAGATGCCCAGCTGACTCTGCACAGGAGTGCATGGGGAACACTGCTCTAGACGGCATGGTGAAGCACAGGGACAGACTTGCAGAGAGACCAGTCCTTACGGGTCTGCTATCTGGGAGACACTTTGGGACAGTCTTAGGGCGTAGGGGCTGGGAGGATGTGCCTTTTACATTATACCATCGGATGTGTGATGGGGTGGTTTTGACCGCACTAGGAATCTGATTCTGAAGGCTAGTGTCCCCTGGCTGTGACTTTAACCTGAACATAGCACCTGGTTTCTTTCCATGGCTCTTATGGCCATGCCAACCATGTTGCCAAGAAGGGAAATTCCTGTGGTAAGAGGCCAGAAAACGTTCATGTGTCAGGGAAGCGACGCACATCATAACATAAGACTGCAGTGCTGGAACATGTACCAGTGTGACAATGAGGAGATGGGCTCTCAGTAAGGACTGGGGGACCCTGCTAGACGTGAGAAGGGCGGTGTAGCTGAACCTTCTTTCATGTTGGTGACTGAGGCTTTGCCTGCTTCTAAGGAAACATTCTGAAAGATAGAAATAACCAATCCCAATAACCAGTGCCGCCTCGGTGGCTTGTCTGGACTGGAAGCTACTGGGGCGGTGAGGACAAAGTGGCCACAATGTCTTAGAGACGAAATCCTAACTTCCTATCAAATTAATTTAGAAAATGAATTAATGAAAAGCCTTTTCAGATTTTCAAAGCTTTCACCTGTGTTTTGAAGGTAACGTGGTCTAGCATTTTGTTTATTTATGATTGGGGTGATTTTTTCCAGTCTGCATGGTGCTTTCAGAGGGCCTTGTGCCCTGCACACCGAGCGGCCTGTCCCTTGAGCAGCGTAAGGCTTGGGGGTGCAGCTGTAGTTCTTAGTCCCCACAACAGCTCTCTCTCTTCCTCTTTTCTTCCTTCTCTTCCTGCCACTGTCAGGGAATGTAGTTCGGAGCTCTGGATCTCAGTTCCCTCTCCCATTTATTCAGAGGAGTTGTGTCTGTAGTAGGTTGAATGGTGGCCCCCGAAAGATAAATTCATATCCCGCTGCTGTGAATATGGCCTTATTTGGAAAAAGGGTCTTTGCAAGTGTAAGTTAGTTAAGGATCTTGAGGTAAGTTCGTCCTGGATTGTGGGGTGGACCCTAAATCCAAAGACAAGCGGCCTTATGAGAGACACATGGAGAGGCAACACAGAAGGAGAAGGCCATGTGAAGACGTAGGCAGAGATTAGGGTGACAAAACCACAAACCAAAGACTGCCTAGAACTACCAGAAGCTGGAAAAGGCAAGGAAGGATTGTCCTCCAGAGTCTTCAGCGGGAGCAAAGCCCTGCTGACACCTTGATTGCAAACTTCCAGCCTCTAGAAATGTGAGAAAACAAATTTCTGTTGTTGTTAAGTCACTACGTTTGTGGTACCTTTTTACAGCATTATTAGGAAGCCGATAACAGTGTCCAGTCCTATTCTTGATTCAGAAATGCCTAAGAACCTGTTAAAAATCAAGTTCTGGGGCTTGACCCCTGACTGTTCTGATTCTTTTGGTGTGGGGTGGCATCCAGAAACTGAAGTTTTAATCAGGGCTTCCAGGTGATTCTGATACATGTTACCCCCCCAGTAGTGGTATTCCTCCAGCTCCTTCTCTTCATCCACTCTGCCTTCCTTGGACCATTTCCCTGCTCATGCTCTCGACCACCTCCTGTGTGTCAGTGCAGTGCACATCTGAATCTTCAGCCCAGCTATCTTTCAGCAGCAAGGTCTATTTTGGATGCCTGTTGATTGAGGGCAGCACCTGCATTTCCCACAGGCTCCTCAGGGAGCACACACTTCATTATCATCCTCCCAAACCAGCTCTTTGATCCGGTTCCCTACCTGCCAGTGACACATCGAGGTAATGGCGCTAGGGTGTCAACCTTCATTCTTCCCTCTCTCTCTCTCCTCTGATTTCCAGTGAGTTGATTCTTCTATCCAGATAGCTTTCAAATCTTTCTCCCGTGTTCATTCCCCACTTTCTCCTTGCCTTCTTTCTAGACTCCCTGCAGACATCCTTCTTACCAAATGGTTCCCAGAATGATCTGTCTGCAAAGTTGCCAAATGAGTCCCACTTAAAATCCTTTAAATGACTCACCAGTGTCCAGGCTGCTCATTAAAATCATGCAGAGGTGTTTTTTGTTTTTGTTTTTTAATCGCCATACCCGATATTCACCCAAGAGCAAACAAATCAGAATCTCTGGTTGGAACCTAATTTTGGTTCTTTATCCAGTCCCCGTAGGCGATTCCATTATGCAGTTTAGGGTTGAGGACTTCTGGGCTAGAGGATAAAATCCAAAGTCTTTGTAACATTCAGAACTCTTGACAACTAGGTCCCTGCCAATTGCTCCCTCTCCATCTCCATCAGGCCCTCCCAACAGCCTGTGCAGCAGCCATCCCCACCTTTCTGCCATTCCCTCAGTGTGTCATTTGCTCTCACACCTCCTTACCTTTGCTTAGACCTCTGCCCGGAATAGAGGTTTTTCCTCCCTTGGAATCCAAAGAAATGCTCCCTGTCTTTCAAGACTTGGTTCCACCTCTCTCCCTGACTCTCCTTCCCCAAACTCGGTTTAAGGCTGCGTCCTCCAGAGTCCTGGGCACACTTGTTAGAGCACTTTAACCACCACAGAGGAGCTGTTTGTCTGCATGTCTGTCTCTTCCATTAGACTGTGGGCTCCAGGAGGTTGCTGAATGAGGAAAGAAATAAAGGATTAAACAAGACCATGGGGATGAAATAGTGTTTCTGCTTCTCTGAATTATTGAGCCCATGCTACCTTATACCTCATCAGACACTTGTTAAGAAAACAAAACTTTACTTAGTTGTAATGAACGTAATGAAGTTGTAGTAGTTGTAGTTGTATGTAGGGCCGTTGAGTACTTGCTGGTCACAGTCTCCATAGTCATTGCTTCATTTAACTAACCCAATAATCATCTCGAACATCATTCGCATTTTACAGAATGAATTAAACAAAATGCTGTGCTATCAGGTAATGCCGGATGGCAGAGAACACATTGCGGAGTGCACGCATGATCACCTGGCCAGCAGTATTAATGGGGTATCAGCTGGTCAGGAAAAACTGGTTCTCTTGGTCAAAATGGCTCTTGATAAGTAGTCTTTTGAGCGGCATATTCACATTTGGCACTGGATTGGGCATAAAACAAACACAGCCACTAAACATATCACTCAAAAGATGAGATGGTGATTTATATTTACTAACATTCGGAATCACATAAATACAGTCTTCCTTTTAAGTATGCTAGAAGGAGTTTGTGACCCGGAGTCACAAGATCAGGGTTGAAAACCGAGCCTTGTCAATTACGTGACATGTGGCGTTAGGATTTTGGCGTCATTTTTCTGAGCCTCAGCGTCTTCATCTTTGAAATGGTGATAGTATCTCACAGCCAGTAGGGGTGCTGTGAGAAAGAAAATGAAATGGTATGTATGGAAGTGGTTTGTAAATGGTCAGGGGCTAAACAGGAGTAAGGCTGAGTGCCCTTGTCCTTGTTCTGTTTGGGTCCAGAAGGTTGGCCTTTGGGAAGTGTCAGGTTGGGGAAGGGTAGTGTTCTGCTGGGTCAGTGAGTATGGGCCCTGAAACACTTGTAGGTCGTCTGATTTCGCAGTGGGGCAGAGTACGAGGATGCTGTATGATAAGCCCCAGAAAAACAAATGGCATGAGCTAGTTAGGGAGGATGTGGGAATGAAGACAGTGGTTAGAAAATTAGAGTCTTGTGCTTATTGAAACAACAGAGCTGAGAGAATGTAACTGGTCCGGGTTTTGCATTGGTTCACCTGTAACCAAGGGCCAGCCCAGGGACCACAGTTCAACTCCACGGAGCTTGACATCTTGTTCTCCCAAGTAAAAGTTTTCTTTTCTGCAGCTCAGAAGCTTTCTGGATCGCAACACAAGAGCTTATGTACCCTGAGGTCTCAGTGTCTTGATTCTGAACATATTAATGCATTAACACAGCCAGAGCTGTTCTTTACAGGGTCCTTCCTCATTGTGTAGGTTCAACCTCCTTCCTCCTCAAAAATGAAACCAAGGCTTTATCTTTTTTATTCTGATAGATTGAAAAATATTTTCCAAGTCCTGATCTTGAAATATGATCTGTGCGTGTGTGTGTGTGTGTGTGTGTGTGTGTATAGAATGACCACTTCCTGTCACTCTCTGGAGGTGGGCACAGAAAACAGTCCTGCCTTTTTGTCACAGACGTCGCCATTTTGAACTTAACCTGTAAGTTTCTGGAGCGTGAATCTGTGTGACATGTGAAAGAAATAGGTCTATTATAAGACAGAATTGACATTCTAAAAATATCCCAACACACTGGAGATGATGAACAAAATGAACGTGATTAAATCCAATCAGAATAAGTGAGTGAATTTTTGAGCTTCAGTTAAAAAATTCAGGCTTGGAAGTTTGGAAGCCAAGGAGGAGGAAGAAAACAAGGGAAGAAAGGAGAACTCCATGCCAAAAAAAGAAACACCAGTGTGTTATAAATAAAAATCAGTTATCGAGCACTTCTGTTTGCACTTGCTGAGTACACAGATACTCTCATTTATTCTCCCACACCCTGTGAAGTGTGTAGTGTTCACTCCACTTTATAGATGAGAAGACCGAGGCTCAGGGAGGTCAAGTCCTTTCTGTGGTCATGCAGTTAGTAAGCAGGTCCCAGCATCTGCCTTTGAGCATGGTATAGTGAAGGGTATGGAACCAGAAGTCTAGCAACCAGTTTTGGTCAAACCATGAGCTCTTAGGTCAAGTCATTTGACTTCTCCATGCCTCAATTTTCGCATATCCAAAATGAGAGCTTTGGACCAAGTCTAATGCTCCTTTGTCTATAAAACCCTCTTTGCAGTGGAATAGCCGAGGGAATTTGATGTTTATCCGAGGGAGGGGGCCATGCAGAGTAAACCTTCAAAGGGCTGTCATGGGGCAGAGGCCACCGTTGAGGGCCCCTTCTTTGCTGCCCGTGAGGACTGCTCCTCTGAGGAGGAAATGCCTGCACTGGGTGGAGCCCTCCCCACCCCCGATCTGAAGAATCTCCAGAAGCCATTTGTGGCCAACTAAGAATGAGTTAGAGTGCAGCATCCACTAAGAAAAAGACTCTCTTTGCTTTTTGTTACCTAGAACACTCAGTGTCTATTTATTTTGGAGCAGTGCCTACTCATCTGCCCTTTTGAGAAAGATTTAGGGGTCTGGATTACCAGCTACCCAGGACACAAGAGCATTTCTCCGTGTGGACTCAGCACCATCTTGTGGACACAGCTCTCTGGACTGGGGATGGGCTGTGGTCATCAAATGAGAAAGAACCTCAAAACAACCCTAAAAAAGCTGCTGCCAAGGCAAAGCTGTGTCAGGGATCGTGTTTTTAATAGGGGCTGCCTAACCTCGGAGCTCGGAACTGCCTTAGGGAATTGCTTTTATGACCGTAACCCTGTAATTAAGCCCACGACACCTGGAAGAGCAGCATGGGCAGGCTCAGTGACCCAGTAGCCAGACCTTCCCAGGAGCTGTGTTCGCTGGGAAGGGCATCAGTGCAGAGGCCTCCTTGGGAGGGAACCCCAGGCTCCTTTCTCCATGGCCTCCCTTCCCCTGTATTCTGCATCCAGCCCCAGCCCTTCTGGTGCAGAACATTCTCTGCCTGCTTCCTCTCCTTCCCGCTGGTATTGACTGCCACTCAGGGCATAACTTCTTTACTGTGCTTCAAGGCCCCCTTCCCAGTGAGGTGAGGATGGACCAGAATGAAGCTGTGGAGGAAACAGAGCACTCAGGTTGTAAAATGCTTTGCCTTTCCTAACTCTGTCTATGAACACTGGTGAGGCTGGCCGCTTGGACGTTTTTGCCATTTCTGTGTGTGAAGAAATTGAGTTATTAATCTAATCTGGGGCTAAGATGACGGTCTGAGGGCAGTCTTGCTCAGTGCCTTTACCCAGAGTGGAAGGAGCAATGTGTGGACGCAAAGAAGCCACTGACCTCTTCTCTGCCTATTCTTTGCAGTAAGGTTGTGGGGTGGGGTGTCTTTAATGGGCTTGTAGGACCCCCCCAAAACAACAGTCACTAATTTTGTATTTGGCTTCATGTATCATAATATTAACATCATGGTGCATGTACTTATTCTTTCAAAGTAAATGTTTGTTCTTTCAATTGCATTATTGTACCTAGGTCAACATTTTCTCCCAAAACCTTAATATAGGAACTCCCACTGTATTACCCACAGTCCCTTATTTTGCTAAATATTTGTTTTCGCACTTACCTTCCATGAGTGTTTTTTTAGTTAACTTCTTTTCTTTTGTGTCAGCCTGACTCCCACCTGCCCAGCCTGTCAGAACTAGTCCTGCTCAGGCTCCCTGGAAGCCTGTGAAGCCTGAGATTCTCCAGGCTCCCTGTCTTTCCATTCAGCTTCAGAGAAACCCCAACGCCCAAAATGGCCCCTGATTCCAGCAACCTCTCAATCGACAAGCAGTAAATTGGTTGCTATAATCAAAATGAGATGGGCTAAAGAAAAGAATTGTAGGTATTCTTTTCTGGAATTTTCATGGAAAAGTAGGGTGAAAAGAGCAATAGAATGAGATACTGCATTTTATCTATGCTGTCTCATCTAATCCTATGAAGAACTAAGTTGCATTATTATATCCATTTTGTAGATTGAAAAAAAACAGGTTTGGGGGCACCTGGGTGGTGCAGTCAGTTAAGTGTCCAACTCGATTTTGGCTCAGGTCATGATCTTGGGGTCCTGGGATTGAGCCCTGTGTCAGGCGCTGCACTCAGCGAGGAGGTCTGCTTGAGGAGATGTTCTCCCTTTCTCTCAGATAGATAAATAAATCTTAAAAAACCCAAAAAACCACAGGTCTGGAGGTGTTAATTACCTTGTCCAAGTTCATACAGCTAGTAAGTGGCAGAACTGAAATTAAACCCAGGAGTGTGTAAGCAGAGGCCCTGCTTTACCCTCTGAGTCGAAAGCTGAAACTGTACAGACAGAAAAAGGACAGCCCAGTGGTACAGGAGAAGGAGGGTTTGGAACTATTGGCTACATCGAACAGTTGTCAAAAATTTTCTTCAAGGACTTCAGTGGAAGCTTGAACCGGAATCCCAAATAAGCACACAAACATGTTAAACCCCAAATTAACCCCCCCCAATTTTTTTTTAACAAACCACAATCTAATGAACCCATTAAACTGAGACATAAACTAAAAAAATTCTAAAATCAAAAAAACCTAAGTGTTCTCTAAAATAAATCATAAGCAAACTGACATGTTACTAGAGTCCTAGTTTAAAGTAAGGAGGGGGGTCCCAAGATGTTGCCCTCTCAAAGTCCCACGGTATGTGGGGATAGGAGCAAACATGGTCTGCCTGGAGTCTCTCTACAGGAGAGGTGAAGAAGCAGAGCACAGCAGAGGCTTTTTTTTTTTTTTAATGTTTACTTATTTATTTAAGAGAAGTGAGGGGTGGGACAGAGGGAGAAGGAGAGAGAGATTCTCAAGCAGGCTCCACGCCCAGCCGATATGGGGCTCTGTCTCACGACCCTGAGATCATGACGTGAGCCAAAATCAAGAGTAAGTCACTTAACCAACTGAGCCACCCAGGCGCCCCAGGAGAGGCTTTTTTATGAAGGTAAAAGAATGTTGCTATCTAAAACATGTAACCCGATAAACTGACAGTACCCTAGCTTTGCCTTATATAGCATAATATGAGTGATCTGACTTAAGAGGACAAGTACACATCATGGAAATTTATAGATGATTTAGTATATGTCTTAAACATTATTTTCGTCTCCTTCCTATCAAGGCTTTTACCAGAATTGCTAACAAATACCTAAGTTGAATGATTTTTTTTTTTAAGATTTTATTTAATTATTTGAGAGAGAGAGAGCAGGACCAGGGAGCGGGGAGAAGGAGAAGCAGGCACCCTGCTGAGCAGGGAGTCCGCCACCGGGCTCCATCTCAGGACCCCAGGACCATGAACTGAGATGAAGGCTGCCACTCAACCGACTGAGCCACCCAGGCGCCCCAAGCTGAGTGATTTTTATTTGAATTTGGGTACCTTTTTTTCACCCCTGCTAAGAAGACTGCTAACAAACAATGCAACTAAAAAAAAAAGAATTTAGACCATACTTGTAACTGAATGCCCACGTAGGAACTAAGGCTCAGATGCAGCTGCCATCTGCATTAGGAAAGAATGGTCAACTGCTGAGCCCCTTTGGGGTAGTAAGCACTGGCAGGGGTGTGGGGACCTCTGGGCACACAGTGGACTAGAGCATTTGTCCCTGCCATTGAGGAATTTCACATTTCCTGTATTTGGGGCCTGGGGCCAAGGCTTGCAATATTTGTTCCTACTGACATTTGCAACTAATTATTAATTGGTGATAGTAATATTAATAATAGTTAATGTTTAGGAAGCTTTGTGCCAGATACTACGCCAGGCACCTTACAGGTATTATCATTTAATCCTCATGTTAAGCCTGGTAGATTCTATTTTCAGCTCCATTGCAGATGAAGTGGCTGAGATGCCAAGAGCTTAAGAAACATGCCCAAGGTCACAGCCAGAACGTGACAAAGCCAGGCCCACCTGGCACCAAAATCCAGGCTCTCAGACTAGCCGTGGCTTGCCTTATCCTGAATGATCCTTCAGTAGGGCTCTGTTTCATGAATGGACTAATACAGTGCTTTGGGGTCTCCCAGTTCTCCTGGTTCAGGAGCTTTATTTAATCTCTCCACTCGCTCGCCCTTTCAGTACCCACTTCTTATGGTAGCCCCTGTGTCGCGCTCCATAGCTGGTGTGTGGTAGACATTTGATAAATATTACCTTGAAATAGAAATGGATCAAAAATTAATAACATTAGGCCACCTGGCTGGCTCATTTGGTACAGTATGCAACTCTTGATTTCAAGGTTGTAAGTTCGAGCCCCACATTGCATGTAGACATTACTTAAAAATAAAACCTTTAATATAAGAATAATACAATAATATTTATGAACACCATATATTACCTTGAAGTTTACAATTTTTTTTTTTAGGAAAACAAATTAAAAGTAGAATAGTGTGGAGAATTCTGAATTTCCCTAAAGTATTCACCACCAGGCCACCTGGTGGTCCATATGGCATCCTTGTGCATTTTAAGGAAATGGCCCCCTCCATCTGGCAGGAGGATGCAGTCCTCACCAGTGCACCTGCCTGGCCAAGCCTGGCTCTCAGCCTCCCCTTCATCACAGCATATCACAAGGCATAACCTCTCCCCTGCACGTGGCAGTCCTGCTCAGGTCCAGCCGACAATTTGCCACACACTCCCACGCTGGTAAGTAGGCTGGGGTCGGGAGCATATGAGCCTTTGAGACCAAGAAAGTTCTTTGCTTCTTGGTGCTCCTGAATCTGAAATGGAGAGTCTGGTTTTTGAGCCATACTGCCTGGGTCTGCATCCCAGCTGTGCTGCCTGCTAGTTGAATGACCCCAGTGAAGTTACATAGCCTCTCCGCATCTCGGTTTTCTCATTTGGAAAATCAGGTTGCTGTGAGCTTCATCGGATTGGTATATACAGAGTGTATAGAACGGTACTGGGCACCTGGGTGGGGCTGGCATCGTGAGTTGCCTCCTGTCCAATGAGCAAGTCTTGTTGGGGACATTGATGCATTTGTGGTGGGACGTCAGTGTTACACTGCAGTAGCCCTCAGGAAGGCTGCTCTAGGGGGCCTCTGACACAAGCAGGAGACAGCAGTGACTTATTTCTTCGTAGCATAGTTAGAAGTCATGGGCCAGCGCATGCACACAATTTTTTTTTATCCTATACCCACATGTTTATTACTTTGAAGTTTTAGTATTTTTTTAAAAAAAGTTATTTTAAAAGTATGTTTCCAATTTAGTCTGAGCACTCAGGGGATAAAGGCCAAATCCCTGGAGCTTAAACTATTTAAGAACAAAATTCATCTGAGTACATTTTAAAGATTTTATTGACTTTATTCAGTGATTTGTGAATTGGGCAGCATCCAACGTAGCAGATAAAAAGGAGCACCAAAGAGCTATGCAAGGCAAGAGATTTTATAGGCTGACAGGAGCAGAATAAGGAAGTTATACTGGGCAGAAAGGCAGATTGGTTATTGCAAGATTACTTTCCTTATAAGGGACAGCAGGGCATCATCAGGCAGATTACTTACTTAATGCTGATCAGTTGATTCCTGATTGACTGGTTTAAGATTCCATTTCTGGGAGAGCCAAACTAAGTTCAGTTTCAGTTTGGTGACATGGGGCTTAGCGTAAGTGACTCCATTTTGGGCCTGTTGTCTTTAACAGAACAAAGCATATCAGTAGAGCTTAAAGTATTGCTCTTTTCCTTCCTTTGAGCCAAAGCTGTAATAGTAAGCCATTTTTCAGTGTTTCGAAGCTGTGTTTCAATGTTTTAACTTGTTTGAGCAGTGACAACTTTGTGAGCAGTAGATGGCCCTTGCTTGTCCTATTTAGCTCAGCTTTAGGCTAGCAGTGTTGATTTGGTTGTGTGTGTGTGTGTGTGTGTGTGTTTCCTTATACCATGTCCGAACAGCCTCTTGACTTTTTTATGTTCAACAAAGATATTCACTCCTTTTACCATAGGTGACAAATAGGGTGGTTTGCAGTGACCTAATGCTGGATCTGGAAAGCTTGGTAACAGTGCCTGGTATAGTGGGCTTTAGAGGGCTCGGTGTTTGGGTGCTTTTTGTTTTTGCATTCATTTAATAAAGGTTTATTAACACCTGTTACGTGCCAAGTACAGTGCTGGAAGCTAGGGATACTGGTGAACGGTCTTAGCCCTTACAGAATTTATACTCTTGTGGTAAAGGCACCCATTTGTCAATACTTAATTGTATGCTGAGAATATATGACAGATGAACCTAATTGAGGGGGAAAGGATGGTTGGATGGAAGTGAGAGTAGGCTGCCTCCTGGGCTAGAAGGGCGTTCTAGGATGCAGGAGCAACATGTACAAAGGCCTGGAAGTAGGAAGATCCTAGGCATATTCAAGGAACAGAAAGAAGGCTGATGCAGGTTAGAGTGGCAGGAAATGGGGTTACGTCGCAGAGGACTTTATAAGCCTTGGCGGAGATAGGGAAATTTGGATGTAGGGTTTTAACGAGCATCGCTGGCCATGTTGCAGTTCTGGGTTTGTGGGGAGACTCTTCCATCTGTCATGGAGAAAGCTCACACCCAAAGTTGGCCCTCCCCTGGAGATTCTCTTTCTGTAGTGCTCCCCCAAGGCTTCATACTCACTGCTCTCTTGCCCTACCCTGACGGACAGGGTCTAGCATGAGCTTCCTGGCCCCCGAAGACTGTATCATCCCTAGCCCAACGCTGAGAGGGTAAATCTAAATACTCGTGAGGGAGGGGAGGCAAATGAAAACTCATTTTCCTGATACATACACTTAAGATTAACAAATCCTCGCTGTGCAAATCCTTGGTCTTTGTCTTCTGAGTGCTTGGACTGAATTGAGTTGGTGATGGACTCTTAAAAATCAGCTTTTTTTCATACTAAAGTTTTAAGATGGCAACATGAGGGTGTAAAGGCCTTGGTGTTGGGTGTTTAGCCAGTTTTGGGCCGGAGGGCAGGCACTATGGCTGACTCTGGTATGTGTTCCGGTGGCACCTAGAGAGTGCCTCCTGCACCACCACTGTCTACCCTGCCGGCCTTGAAGAGTCCAGCCCCGAGGCCCAGGCTCTGGCAATGCTCAGGTTGCCCTGGGGACCCAGCTGCCCAGGGCAAGGGGTCTGCTTGCCTTAACTCCCATCCTCAGCTGCCCTTCCTGGGGACCCCTCTGACACATTCTGCTTCATGCCAAGCAGCATCTCTGGGTTCCTTCTTGGCATGTGCCTCAGGCTGGCTGCCCCCAGTGGCTCCAGCTCTTGAATCTCAGCCTGGCTCTGCTCCTGCTCCGGGCTTCTGCAGCAGTGATCCATTACAGTAAGCCTGCTGTTTGCACTCCGTGCAGGGCAGTTTTATGGGGATAGATCAGGTCACCTGCTCTTTCTGCACTCCTGCTGTGTGTGCACATGCCCATGAGGCAGTGGAGTGTGGGGGACTGAGCCCTGCGCCGCCATCAGCAATTACAGGTCTCGTGTAAGCAAGGCACTTGTCTGGGCGCAGTTTCCACTCGGTACTGCAGATCCAGTAATGTCAGCTTCCATTTACCCAGCACAGACCCTTCATTCCCTTAACACTGTGAGTATAGAGTAATATCCCCATTTTACTTGCCTGCTGCACAGGAGGGTGAAGGGGATTAGAAGAGTTAATATGTGAAGTGCTTCACAACCTGAAATGCATCAGATAAAAGCAATTTTACTCTAAATTGCTGGCGGAAATTCAAACATGCAGATTGTAATGACAATATGTATGGTGCCTACCCATATCTAATATTGATTTAGAAACATGTATCTATTTACAGGGTGGATTGTGTATTTAGTAAATGAGTATTTATTGAGGGCCTACTCTGTGTTAGGCACTGTTCTAGGTGCTTTAGATACATCAGGGAAGAATACCAAAGATGACTGCCCTTGTGACACTTCAGTTCTAGCAGGCAGATGGACAGTAAGTAATAAAGGAGTAAATTGTGTAGCATAGTGGAATGTTGTGGGTACTGTGGAAAAGAAAAAAGCAGAGCAGGATGCGGGGCATGGGAACACGGGAGGGGGCGGGTTGCTCTTTTAATCAGGATGAGCCTCATTTATGTTTTTGTGCATAGCCACTTCACTAGTCATTGAGCAAATATTTCCCAAGTGCCAACTATGTGCTGCGTCCTATAGATGTAGCAGTGAAGAGGGTGGACAAGGTCCTTCCCCTCCTGGAGCTTATCTTCTGATGGGCAGGGTGGACAGTGAACAAGCAGGCAGACACATGATAACTGCAGGTTGTGATAGGTAGTACGAAGGAAAACTAGGCGTTGTGAGGGCGAGTGAAAGCAGGATCAAAGACTGATGGGGTGGCTCCAAGATGACATTTGAGCCGGGCCTGAAGCATGAGGGTGAACCAGCCGAGGGCAGTACCGGGCTCAATGTGCTTAAAGGCCCCAGGGCCGTAAGAGACTTGGCAGGTGGAGTAAGCAAAGAGGGGCGTATGTGGTGAGCACAGAGATTGGGATGGAAAGGAGCAGGCAAGTCGAAAGAGAGTAAACAGGACCCGTGGACCACACCAGGCCTCACAGGCCACCGTGAAGGGTCTGGATTTTGTGCTGACTTCAGGGGAAAGCCACTGAAAGGTTTTAAGCAGAGCTTGGCTTGATCTCTTTTGTGTTTTTTAAAAGATCGTCCTATGTACCGCATGAAGCATGGACTACATAAGCAGTTCTCTCCAGAGCCACCTGCTGAGCAGGATAGGGTCAGTCCTCCTGCTGATTCCAGCCCGTCCTCCCAGAACCCCACTTGTGCCAAGCACTGTGTTTCGCACGGTGTGTGTTGTGGCACTCAATCCTCCCTGCCCAGTTTCTGGCTCATCCAGAAAGAACCAGTATAAACTGTGATTCCTTGTGATGCAGTAGTCCCCAGAAAGCTGGGGTGCAGAGGGAGCTGGAGAGGGAGGGGAGGTGGTTTAGATAGTTTAATGCCAAAGCGGCAGTTGGTGTTTGGTCCATTTCAGGATGACTCCTCCTCATGACTAGCTGGAGGGTCACTCTTGTTTAGTAGCCAAAATATCTGACAGTTCTTCCCTTTGCCCTTCCCAAGAGGAAGCAGTCCGTCCACTGAGAGGAAGGGTTATTAAATCAGTCGGCCCTTTAGGTTCACAAGAAAATGGTATTTGGTTTTTGAAAGCAACTCTTGATAATAAGCTCACCCCAACCTGAGAAGCTTCAGAGGACAGGGATGCTGTCCCTGGTCATTTTGGTCACTCGGTCCCCCCAGCGTTCCGATTAAAAATGCCTTCCACGTCAGGGACTATAAATGTCAGTGGAGCTTGGCTGAGATGAGAAACGAACACAGACTGGAGGGCTTCAGAGATAAACATTCCAAGCGTGTTGGCCAGGTTTCTTAAGCAAGCAGGTATGTGGGCAAGCTCGATCCTGAGATGAACCCAAGGTACATATGGGCTACCCTGAAATACCATTGTGTTTGAAAAAGAAAAAGAGAAGCCAAGGACCTTTTCCCCCTTTCATCTTTCCAAGCAAGCAGCCTGAAATATTTAACTGAGCCCATTGCATCACTCATGAATCTGATAATACTTGTTCTTACAATCAATATGCACACAACTACAAGTCTAGAGACCAAATGTTTACCTTTTCAAAGTAATATATTCAGGTAAGGCTGTTCAAGCCAACCTCCCTCTGTCTAATACACCCTGGCAGCTTTCTGATGTCAGCCTTTTGAACAGCTCGAATTCCAGTTGAAAAAGCAAACTTGCCTTGCCGTACAATGCCTTCGTGAATCTGAGAGTTTAAGTGCATTAGAGTCTGATAAATGCTGCTCTTCTCTACCCCTTTCGGACTGCATTTAGAAGAGAAATCAAGAGGATTTTCCTTTTCGTAGACACAGCCATGCTCTATAAAGGGCTTCTGTTTTGTAATGTTTTTGAGATCCGACGCGTGTGTTTTTAACACCTTGTCACGTGAGGAGGTCTGACGTAGTCACCCAACGTGACTACGAGAAAGTGTGCTGCAAAGATGTGTGCGGGATGGGGGAACGGGATCACTGAAGCAGTGTCCTTTGTCGGCACACTTTCTGCAGGGACTCGCAGCTTCCACTTCGATATGGGCCCCGCACTGCCCCAAAATGGACTGTGCCTTTGACTTTTGCAAGATTCCAGGTCAGTATCCTAATATAGTGTGTTCTTTTTTTAGTTGGGTTTTATTTCTGAGTTTCTTTTTATAGAAGAAGACGTGCAGTAGAGAGAAGCGAAAGTTGCTCTGTTGATTCAGTTTTGTTGTTTTGTACGTTAGTAATTGAGTCGCCAGCGTGCCGCAAGAGGGCGTTTGGCCTTTGCCTCAGATCAGAAGATTTAGAAAAATGGGCCTCCGACTGGCCCAGGAGAGTGGCCTTACTCAAGGTAGCGTTACTTCACTCTCTGTCGGGTCTTAAAGATTTACTAATAGAAGTACACCAAGTTTTATTAGCAAGCCTTATAAAGTTCTACATGGTAGATACGTTGTTGATTAATAACTTAAAGAGGTTTTCCAAGATTTGGGGGTTTTTTTTGGCACCGTGAGAGTTAAAGTTTATATGGAAACTCATTTTAAGCTTTTTGACTTCTGTGTATTTCAGTAAAGTTGCCTTGACTGATTGGGGAGGGAAGATTTAATTAAGCTGGAAATACAGGGAGTTAGTTGCTCAGATTATTGCTAAGAATTGTTTCCCTTTTTTCAAGTTCAGTCGCAGAACGAGTGGACCAGTGCCTAAAAGAGATCTCCAGGATCTAATGGGGAGGTAGCTAATTTGATAGATTAATGGTTAGAATCGTATGGGCACACAGAAGACTGTGACCAAGCTAACCTTTGAGATTTGGAAGGCAGGAATGCAAGCAGTGCTAGATTGTTCAAACAGAAGAGAGCGGAGGTCCTGCAAATCAAGGAACCGTTTTCACCTGAGTACAGGGAGTGTGGAGGGACTGTTGGACGCCTGGCTTTTCAGCCATGCTCAGACTCTAGAGACAGTAACCACTTCAAGCTTGGCAATTAAAGATAGCCATAGAATATGTATCTGTGAGACTGTGGGTGGGTATGTCTGTCTGAGTTTCTCCATCCCTTGGCCTCTCCTTCTTCTGGGGATTTCTGCTTTGTATTTTACCACATTTTCATCCACTGTGTCCCTAGTTCTTTTAAGCCTATATCTGATTTATTTTATTGAGTAAAATAATTTTTAAATAATTTCTTTAGCAATCATTTTGAACATTTTCTCATAGGTTAGATAACATTTCTCAAACTTGTAGGTCCCAGGACCCCCTTACACTCTTATAAGTCATTGAGGACCCAAAGAGCTTTTGTTTATCAGAGTTATAGATCCATCAATATTTTCCATATTCAGAATTTAAAAGGAGAACTTAAACAATTAATTCATGAAAAATGATAAACCCGGTTGCATGATAAAATAACATATTTTATTTTAAAAATAACTGTTTTCTAAGGCAAAAAAATGTAATGAGAAGAGTGGCAAATATGTAACATTTAGCTTGATAGAAAGACAGCTGATTTTCATACCAGCTTCTGAATTCAGTGGCAAGTATGTTGTTGTAGTTGAAGTATGTAAAGAAAACCTGGCCTCATACAAATAGGTAGTTGGAAAGGGGGGGAAACAAGTGAAAGGCGCACTTAGTTCATTTTCAAGTAAATGTTTGCCCAGATATCCACATCTGAATAACCATAGTTTGTCAGTTGTTTTTTCATGTAAAAATGGTGTTCCATGAAAAAAGTTGGCTAATTCATCTCACAACACAGAGAGTCACCCAGGTGCTTTTCCTTAAGGCGGTCGTCGTTTTTTCAGTATGCACTGCAAGTGTTTTGTGTGTGCCTCCTGTTTTATCACACAGAATAGTAAAAAGCTGTATATTCAGTAGTCAAGATTTAACAAAATTAATAATTTTTACTTTTTCATCTGGGTATTACTGGCTTGGTGTTCGCTACAGCATCAGCTCTTTTACCCATCATCGCTTTTGTACTGTTCATGCACGTGTTAGCATGGTGGGTGAAGAAAGGCAGATGACATCTTTGTGTTATTATGAAAATAGTTTTACCCTCACGAGCCTGACAAAAGGGTCTTGGGAGACTCAAGGTCCATTAAACACTTTGAGAACTGCCAGATGAGAAGGAAACTAGGAAAAAAAATGGACAGGAATTAATTTTTATTTTTCTAGTAGAAGAAGAGAGTTAATTTTGCTCTCTGTAGAGTAGAATCTGGGTCCATCTGGTTCTCATTTTTAAAGCTTTAAATCAGGAACTTTTCTAAGCACAATGTGTATTGAAGCCGTTTGCTGCTGAGGGTCTGAGGGGGCAGTTCCTCTTGCTCACCGTCAGCGTCATCGACAGTGTACTGTACCTTACAGGTGGCAGGAGAACAAAGTGAGTTAGATTGACCTTGCACTCAAGGAGCAAGTAGGGAAGGATATAAACATGAACAGATGCATAACACTACATGTTATAATAAAGGTAGGAGCCAAAATCTAGAAATTCCAGAGGACAGACGCTGCCCAGATGGGCTGTCACCTGAGATGAGTGAGTTTAAGGAATTGCCAAGCAGAGGAGCTAGAGGCTAGGGTAGAAGAAACTCAAGAGGAAGTAATTTTTCTCCTGGAACTTTTATACGGGTATAATTTACAAATCTTCCAAAATTAGGAAAAAGGTATCTGTGGGTAGGGAGTATGTGAGCTGTGCGTGTTAATGGGCGCGTTGGTGTGGGGGAGGGGAGGCTAGGCTGGAGAAGGGGGCTTCTGCTTTGTATCTTAATATACTGTTTTAATATTTTACCAGGAGCATAGACTTTTTTTTTAAAGGTTTATTTATTTGAGAGAATGAGAGAGAGAGCAAGAGCACAGGGAGGAAGGGTAGAGGGAGAGGGAGAAACCCAGACTCCGCACTGAGCACAGAGCCTGACTCGGGGCTCGATCTCACAACCCTGAGATTAGCACCTGAGCCAGAACCAAGAGTTGGACGTTTAACCGGCTGCACCACCAAAGTGCTCTGATCTTATTTTTTTTAAAGCTAGTTCATTATAAAAGCTGATGAAGAAAAGGTAATTTAATCGTCAAAAATGTCTTATTTAGGTTCCTATCTTTGCATTATATGTGTGTGTATTTATTAGGGAAGGTTGGAGTATAGCAGGAGACAAAAGCAGCACAAGATCCTAAATATATGAATTAACTAGAATTTCCCAACGGCATTTATATGAAGTATAATTATAAAGTATGTTTGTCATATATTTATAAAATTCTTAAAAGCATTTTACATACTTTCAAGTACATTTTATATAAATATACACATGTGTACTTACAACTATAATACAGAATTTTATGTTTATGTAGAGGTTTATATTTTGTTTATATATATACACATATGTGTACATATTTATACATATATATATAAACATATATATATAAAGGTAGAGGATGACCATTCGTCCTTATTTCCCCAGGTACTGAACCAATGTATACTTGTTTCTGTGGCATAGTTATTTGTTGCACCCTTTTCTCTCTCAAGTGCCCTGTTTTAGATGCTGAATTATATATTCACCCTGTATTTATTTATATATATTTTTATTTATTTATAAATAAATGTGTGACTATGTAAATATTTTTATATAGCATATGCTCATATAAAGTCACATGTTTATTTGTACATGCCTGTGAATATATGCATATGTATATTTGTGTATTTAGAAGGTATATGTTAAAGGCTATTTATACCTTAAATACAAACTCAGGAAAATAGTAACATAAGTCAGACGACCACCGTTACCTAGTTAGAAATTATTTTAAAAGAAATGTAGGGCCACCAAAATTTTTGCGTCTGCAACAATTTTATTAGCCTTTTTCATGCTTATCTATTCCATCTTGGTAATACTACTGAGAATAGTGGATTTTATTGCATAAAACTTGCTTCTTAGAAAACATTTTAGAAAGTTACATGTAAATTTAATCTCATCTTCCCATCTCATATTCGTTTTTCTGAGGTCTTTCCATTGGCAGGAACTCCTAAAGCTTTAGTATTAAGTTACTCTCTGTAAAGCAGTGTAGTAGAGGAGGTCACCTTAACTTTTTTAAGTCAAGAATACTATTTTTGCTGAGGATGACTCCCCCCCCCCCCAAACACACGAAAGCTCATTTATAAGTCTTAATTTTAATTTTGGGGATATCTTTAAAGTAAGTATGTCTGAAGATCTGTGGATCTAATGTTATTTCATGTAATGTTCTTATCAGTCGCAACAAAGGAAACCAGCTAAAGGGGCAGGGCTGGTCATGGGACAGAAGTCACGTGGTGGTAAGTGCCTGGGCCAGCAGCGTGTGAGTATAGCTGATCCTGATGAGGGGACACAGCTACTAGGTGCTCAGTCCTTCTTGCCAGACAGGCAACAGCCATTGTTGCCGCTCTTTTTATTGTTCAGGAAAGATATATTGATTTTTATGTTAAATCTTACTCTCTTCAACATGAACCCAGTTTTTCAAAAACATGGTTCCAAAGACCAGGTTGGTCAGACAAGACCTGCAGGAACCAGATTTGCCTGTGGTCCTCTGGTCTACAGACTTCAGACTCATTTCTCTATTGCTCTTTGGACATGTAGGATATGGCTTTTAGCTCTCGCAGCTTCTGAGATGTTCAGGTGCCTGGGGTTGGAAGGCAGTTCAGGTGGCAGGCGCTGGTAAGCTCGAAAGGTGGGTGCTAGAGTCTTAAAGACGTTAAGGTGCATCTTCAGCAACTTTCACTGTTTTTCCAGTCTGCACTTGCAGATTTTAAACTCTTACATTGACGCTTGGATTATAAACTTCTTGAGGGAATGAAACTCTGTGTGTCTTTCTGAGTGAAATTCTCTTTCGTCCCTTTTTTTACGTCTACAGAGCTAAATTCTACCCTCAAGATCCCGTAAATGGCGCTTCTTCCTAGAGAGCTTTGCCAAGCTACTCCCTGTGCCTTCCGTCGCCCCCACTCCCAAGCTGCTCCCCAGAACTCGCACTGTGTTCTCCTGACCTGCCTGCCTTCCTGCATGATCCCACACATGCATTGTGTGTCTTTGTTAGGCAGCATTTCATAAACACATCTTATCTCCCTTGCTGCACCACAAAACTTTGAAGGCAGAATTTTTATTTCTTTATGGCAGTGGGGTTTTATTGCAGCTACCCGGGGCCTGGTTCTAGCTCGTTGATAAAAACTACTTGGGGCACCTGGGTGGCTCAGCTGGATAAGTGTCTGACTCCTGATCTCAGCTCAGGTCTTGATCTTAGGGTCGCGAGGTTAAGCCCTGTGTTGGGCTCCATGCTGGGTGTGGAGCCTGCTTGAAAAAAAAAAAAAAAACCTACTTGAAAAGCCTCTGAGACAAGGTGGGAAAGTTGTGTCTTTTGAATTTGGTATCATATGAATATATTCTTTATTTACTAAATAAATATAAATATAAAAATGCATATGGATTCCAGAATCTAAACCAGAATTTCTGTGGGAGCAGGGGAGAGGGAAATCTATAAACCTGTACTATTTTAAAGCTTCCCAGGTGATTCTGATACATAGCCAGGGTTGGGAACTGCTATCCCAAAGCATAGAGTAGGTATTCAGGTAGTTTCTGTTCAAAGGAAGAATGAACTCTTGTCTGCCTATAACGTTTAGCCTGATGCCTTGTACTTAACAGTTATTCCATAAATGTTGGTAGAGGGAATGAAAGTCTCTTTTGAGTTCAGATACCACCCCCCATCCCACTTTCTTAGCTGGGGTGGGGCCATCTACGTGCCCCCACCTCTCACTCCGTCCGGGTGGATGGGCAACTTCACAGCTGGACCATGGATAGCCTAACTAGCAGCCAGCTGGCCCCTCCTCTGATCCTTTCAGCACACTGCAATGTGAGCGATTGGGTTTTTATTTGTTTGTTTGTTTGTTTCAACTCAAATCTGGTTATGACTTTCAGTGGTTTCCTCTTAGCTGCAATATAAAATTTACTGTTAGGAGTACTTTAGAACCTTTATGATGTGGTCTGATCCTTCCTTTCCTGGCCCATGTCATTCAGCAGAAAGGTACTGAGGCCTGCCGTGTGCCTGGCACTGCTGAAGACACTAGGGACAGAGCAGTATGCAAACCCTCTCCTACCATCACACAGACCCACTTCGCAGTCCCCTGAGTGCAGTGCGCCCTTTTATCATTTTGCGTTTTGCCCACGGTGTTCCTTCTGCTTAGAATGCCTTTCCCACACCCCTGTTTTACTTACTAATGTCAAGCCTTCCAGGGCCCTGTAAATAATAAGTTGGCACTTCATCCTTTAACACTTTGTACATACCTTACTAAAGGCCTACCATTATGGATTCCAATTATTAGTTGACAGCCCTCTTTGTTCTCCTAGACTCTGAGCTCCTTGAGGACAGAGACTTGTGTCACATGCTTCAGTATCTCCAGCTCTAAGCCCTGTGTCTGACCATGTTAGGCATTAACATATGTGCTGGGTAAAACTGACACAAGAATGAAGTTTTTATGTATGTGCCAAGAAGGCAAATTGAAGTGCTTACATAGTCACTATGATTTTAGGATTCCTGCCACACAATGGTAGATAGTCCCCCTTTTGAACAGTGTCATACTTGGATGTTCCAAAGTTAGGAGGATGTGTTCATGGCATATATAACGATACTTCCTATTATACGTGTTATTCTAACTGTGAGTATGATTAAGATATTCTTAAATGTTAACAGTTGGCCTTTTACTAACCATCGTAGCTGAACAATCTAAGCAAAGAATCATGCAATCCTACAGAAGTGAGTGGCGCTTACCATCTAACACCTCAGAGTATTAGCTTGGTGTGAAATACTGTATTCCCCAAGTGGAGGTGGGGCCTCATGGGAGTTTCAGAGTGCTGTGAACTGGAGTGTTTTGGAAGAAGCAGTAGTTTTGAGGTGGAAGGACAAAATAGATGTCAGCATGGAACTCAGCCAAGATGGAAACCACCTTTTAAAATCAGAGTATGTGTTTTGCCAGATCTGAGACTACCCAGTCAGCTGGATAAAGAATTGGAATAATGTATGGGCTTCAGAAAAGCCAAACAGAATGAGAATAAATGAGTCAGGAAAGAAAGTAGACTCTGCAGGGGCCCAGGGCAGAGACCCCAAGGAGGCAAAAGAAACATCAACAAGATATGCCATTGATCTGTAACCAGTGAAGGACAGAGTCCCACTGTCTGTTCAGGGAGCCCCCTCTCCTTCAGTGGTATAGAGGAAACCATTGATTCCCGTTCATTTAATTTCATTTTTATTCATAGACTTGATCCTTCACACTTCTAGGAAAGATTCAAGGATGATTACAATTAAATGCAAGGTAAACAAGAGTAGAAGAACTAACGTTAAATAAAGAAAATGAGACAGTAGTCACACCAGAAACCCAGGCTAACAATAGCTATAACAGGTGATGATGAGAGTTAGTTCTAAGCTTCCTTGTCTTGGTAATAGAAGAATTTGCTAGTAATAATGTACTTTTTCCTATGGCTAGATGAGATCAAAGAATTAATGGATCCTAAAGTATAAAGGATACTAGATAACATAATGGGCACAACTTATAATAGCTTTAGAAAAGGGCGAAAAGAAATTCATTACATGGCCATCTGGTCTTTCCACAACTGAACGGCATGAGTTAAACGTGGTACTCCAGTGCTAGGAAGACCTTGCCACTGGGAGCCAACAAGATATCTTCAAGCTCTGCTGCATTCTGGACATCGCTTGATAAGAGATAGTCAGTATGGCCTTTAGACCAGAGGGAGGTTTTTGGTTTTAACTGCAGGAGTGATCTGTTAGTATATAGTGAAATGAGTTTAGTGAGTTGCTGTTAACATTTTTTAAATGAAAGACAACGGAACAGGACAGAATACATTGCACATAGGAAGGTTAAGTTTTAATTTTTGTGTCTTAGATCCCCACATACCGTGTATTTCTTATATAATATTCAATCCCTCATTAAAATATTAGTTGGTAGGCTCTGGCCATCTCAGGCTTATGGTATAAAATATATAGAGAGAGAAGAACAAGAATTAGGCTCTGGGAAGAGCAGAGATAAGATCCTTGAACCAGAACAAGAGCCACTGTGCCTTTAAATTGTGCCGATTTAGGAACCTGTGACGAGACTCAGTATTTTTTTTTATTGAAATATAATTAACATACAGTATTATATTAGTTTCAGGTATATAATGATTCAACAGTGATGATAAGTATACACTCGAGCCCCTTTATCTAGTTCACCCCTCTTCCCACCCACCTCACCTCTGGTAACCGTCAGTTTGTTCTCAGTACTTCAGAGTCTGGGTTTTTTGTTTTGTTTTTTTTTTGTCTCTTTTTTTTCCCTTTGTTCACTCATTTTATTTCTTAAATTCCACATGTGAGTAAAATCATATGGTATTTGTTTTCTCTGACTTTTTTCACTTAGCATCATATCCTCTCGGTCCATTCATGTTGTTGGAATGGCAACATTCTTCTTTATGGCTAATATTCCTGTGTGTGGGTGTCTGTGTGTGTGTGTGTGTGTATCACATCTACTTTATCCCTTTGTCTGTCAGTGGACACGTGGACTGCTTCTGTATGTTAGCTATTGTAAATAACGCTGCCATAAACATAGGAGTGCATGTATCTTTCCACATTAGCGTTTTCATTTTCTGTGGTTAAATATCCAGTAGTGGAATTACTGATGCTGGAACAACTGGACAGCTACATGCGAAAGAATGAAGCTGGACCACTTTTTTTACACCACACACAAAAATAGACTCAAAATGGAATAAAGACCTAATTGTGAGACCTGAAGCCATAAAAATCCTAGAAGAGAGCACAGGCAGTAATTTCTTTGACATCAGCCATAGAAACATTTTTCTAGATATGTCTCAGGCAAGGGAAACAAAAGCAAAAATGAGCTATTGGGACTCACCAAAACAAAAGGCTTTCGCACAGCAAAGGAAACCATCAACAAAACCAAAAGGTAACTTACCAAATGGAAGAAGATATTTGCAAATGATGTCCAATAAGGGGTTAATATCCAAAATACATAAAAAATCTATACAACTCAACACCCAAAACCCACAAATAATCCAGTTAACAACAAATGGGCAGAGGACCTGAATAGACATTTTTCCAAAGAAGACATACAGATGGTCGACAGACTTAGGAAAATATGCTCAACATCAGTCATCATCAGGGAAATGCAAGTCAAAACCACAATGAGATACCACCTCACACCTGTTAAAATGGCTAAAATCAAAAAGATAAGAGATAACAAGTGTTGATGAAGGGTTGGAGAAGAGGGAGCCCTTGTGCACTGTTGGTGGGATGGAAAACAGTATGGAGATTCCTCAAGAAATTGAAAATAGAACTGTATGATCCAGCAATCTCACCTCTGGGTATATATTCCAAGGAACTGAAATCACGATCTTGTAGAGGTGTCTGCAAATCAAAACCACAGGGAGATAGCACTAAACTCAGAGGCATACTTGCCTGGGTTTGTGTGTTGTTTCTTTTTTGTGTGCCTTCAATACCTCACAGAGTTGTTTTTGAAAACCCTTAATCTACTTTGGCTCTCCTGAAAGAGAAATCAGAGAGAGAATGAAGGTAAGGGCCAGTAGTGCAGAGAGGCAGGGCACCCCTGCTGGTCAGACTTGGTCATGCAGACTGGGGCTTTCCGTCGGGAGACCTTGCAGAGCCACAAATTAGGAATACCTTCTCCAGTTCTTGCTTCTTCTCTGAGCAGGCAATACCTTTATATACAGGTACTGCTTACTTAGGGAAAGCTTTTTTTAAAAAAAATCATCTTCCTGCTTCATAAATGATGTTTGGATCAGATCATCAGGATTATCTGTGAAAATAGGAAGTTGTAGCAGGACCACAGCATTACTCAGCTCTAGGAGTTCAATGCAGCCTTGAGTGACGATGAGACCCTAAACATTTGCGGGGAGAAACCCTCCTCCTCCCAAATTTGGACGTGTATATATAGCGACAGCTTTGGAGAAAGAGTTCTGGGAGGATTTCCAACTATAACAACTATTAGCGATGGTATGAGAAACAGGCTGGGGTGAGATCAAGATTTAGCTTCTAATGTTGACTCCAAGTCTTGCAAGTAACAGCAGAGTGAGATAAAAACCTGTATTTTCATACCAAAAAAAAAAGTGTTTCAGAAGCATTGAAAATTGTCTAGAAATAAACTACTTGTTGGGGTGCCTGGCTGGCTCAGTCGGTAAAGTATGCAACTCTTGATCTTGGGGTTGTGAGTTCCACATTGTGCATAGAGCTTACTTAAAAAAAAAAAAACCCACAAGAAAGGAACTACTTGTGGAAGGGTCTCTGATCATCTCTCTCCTCTTGTTTCAGATGACAGTCATGTCCCTTTCCAGGGACCTCAAGGACGACTTGCACAGTGACACAGTGCTCTCCATCTTAAATGAGCAGCGCATTCGGGGTATTTTATGTGATGTCACTATTATTGTGGAAGATACCAAATTTAAAGCCCATAGCAATGTCCTAGCTGCTTCAAGCCTTTATTTCAAAAATATCTTTTGGAGCCATACGATCTGTATTTCCAGCCATGTCCTGGAACTGGATGATCTCAAAGCTGAAGTGTTTACAGAAATCCTTAATTATATCTACAGCTCCACAGTTGTCGTCAAGAGACAGGAAACAGTCACCGATCTTGCAGCTGCGGGAAAAAAGCTGGGAATATCCTTCCTGGAAGATCTTACTGATCGCAACTTCTCAAGTTCCCCCGGTCCCTATGTATTCTGCATTACCGAGAAGGGCGTGGTTAAAGAAGAAAAAAATGAGAAAAGGCACGAAGAACCTGCCGTCACCAATGGGCCAAGGATCACCAATGCATTTTCCATCATCGAGACAGAAAATAGTAATAACATGTTTTCTCCACTGGACTTGAGGGCAAGTTTCAAAAAGGTCTCCGACTCCATGAGAACCGCTAGCCTCTGCCTGGAGAGGACCGACGTGTGTCACGAGGCGGAGCCCGTCCGCACCCTAGCAGAGCACTCGTATGCCGTTTCTTCCGTGGCCGAGGCCTACAGAAATCAGCCTGTCCGTGAACATGACAGCAGTTCCCCTGGTAAGACAGGTAAAGAAAATTGTGAAGCTCTTGCAGCGAAACCGAAAACATGCCGAAAGCCAAAGACAGTCTCCATACCCCAGGATTCTGACTCAGCTACAGACAACATACCACCCCCTCCAGTAACTAGCTTAGAGGTTAATCAAGAAAGAAGTCCACAGCCGGCTGCAGTCCTGCCTCATTCAAAATCTCCCAACAATGAAGGAGATGTCCGTTTTTCCAAGGAAGATGAAAATAAATCCTCTGATGTTCCTGGGCCACCGGCTGCGGAGGTCCCACCTCTCATTTACAACTGTAGCTGTTGTTCCAAATCCTTTGACAGTAGCGCCTTGCTCGGTGCCCACATGCAGCTTCACAAGCCAACCCAGGAGCCATTGGTGTGCAAGTACTGCAATAAGCAGTTCAGCACTCTCAACAGACTGGATCGGCACGAGCAGATTTGCATGAGGTCCAGCCACATGCCTGTTCCTGGAGGAAACCAGCGCTTTTTAGAAAACTATCCTACCATTGGACAGAATGGCAGTTCATTCACCGGTCCAGAACCTTTGTTGTCTGAAAACAGGATTGGGGAATTTTCCAGTACCGGAAGCACCTTGCCAGATACAGACCACATGGTTAAATTTGTGAATGGGCAAATGCTCTACAGTTGTGTTGTATGCAAACGTAGTTATGTGACTTTGTCCAGCCTCCGAAGGCATGCAAATGTTCACTCCTGGAGAAGAACATACCCTTGCCATTACTGCAACAAAGTATTTGCGTTGGCCGAGTACAGGACAAGACATGAAATTTGGCACACAGGAGAAAGGCGCTATCAGTGCATTTTCTGCCTTGAAACTTTCATGACCTACTATATTCTCAAGAACCATCAGAAGTCTTTCCATGCCATAGATCATAGACTTTCCATCAGTAAAAAAACAGCAAATGGAGGCCTGAAGCCTAGCGTCTATCCATATAAACTTTACAGGCTACTGCCTATGAAATGCAAGAGGGCTCCTTATAAAAGCTACCGGAACTCTTCCTATGAAAACGCCCGAGAAAACAGTCAGATGAATGAGTCTGCATCCGGCCCCTATGTTATTCAGAATCCACACAGCTCTGAGCTACCGACATTGAATTTCCAGGACCGCGTAAACACTTTGACCAACAGCCCAGCCATCCCCATGGAAACATCTGTACGTCAGGAGGTACCCACTTCTGCCAACGTACAGAACGCAGAGGGGACCAAATGGGGAGAGGAAACGTTGAAAGTTGACCTCGACAATAACTTTTATTCCGCCGAGGTGTCTGTTTCTTCCACGGAAAACGCCGTCAGGTCTGACCTGCCGGGAGGGGATGTCCCTGTCTCCTCTTTGAGTAACAGCAGTGAGAAGGCAGCGTCCGTGATCAGCTACAGTGGCTCAGCACCCTCGGTCATCGTGCACAGTAGCCAGTTCTCATCGGTGATAATGCACAGCAACGCTGTTGCCGCCATGACCAGCAGCAGCCACAGAGCCCCTTCGGACCCGGCTGTCAGTCAGTCCCTGAAAGATGACAGCAGACTTGAGCCCGATAAAGTGAGCAGAGTTGTCAGCAGACCCAAGAGCATTAAGGAGAAAAAGAAAACTGTGCCGTGTAACAAGGCCGAAGTAGCAGAGGAGTCAAAGTACGTTGCTGATCCCGGAGGGTCGCTGAGCAAAACCACAAATATTAAAGAAACCAGTAAAATTGAAACCTACATCGCAAAGCCTGCTCTGCCTGGAACCTCCACAAATAGCAACGTCGCGCCCCTTTGCCAAATAACAGTGAAAATCGGAAACGAAGCCATCGTGAAAAGGCATATCCTGGGATCTAAGCTGTTCTATAAGAGAGGAAGGAGACCCAAGTACCAAATGGAGGAGGAGGCTTTGCCACAAGAGAGTGACCCAGAAACCAACAGAGACAGCCCGCTCGGGCTCTGCCAGTCCGAGTGTGTGGAGATGAACGAAATGTTCGATGACGCCAGCGACCAGGATTCCACTGACAAACCCTGGCGTCCTTACTACAACTACAAACCCAAAAAGAAATCGAGACAGCTGAGAAAAATGAGGAAGGTCAACTGGAAGAAAGAACACGAAAACAGGAGCCCAAGCAATAAGTGTAAATACCCGGCCGAACTGGACTGTGCCGTGGGGAAGGCTCCTCAGGAGAAGGCCTTCGAGGAAGAAGAAACCAAGGAGATGCCCAAGTTGCAGTGCGAACTCTGCGATGGAGACAAAGCCTCGGGAGCTGGAAATCCAGGAAGGCCCCACCGGCATCTCACTGCCAGGCCTTACGCCTGCGAGTTCTGTGCCAAGCAGTTCCAGAGCCCTTCCACCCTCAAGATGCACATGAGGTGCCACACCGGGGAGAAGCCATACCAGTGCAAGACCTGCGGGCGGTGCTTTTCGGTGCAAGGAAACTTACAGAAACACGAACGCATCCACCTGGGCGTGAAGGAGTTTATCTGTCAGTATTGCAACAAGGCGTTCACGCTCAACGAGACCCTCAAGATCCACGAGAGGATCCACACGGGCGAAAAGCGTTACCACTGTCAGTTCTGCTTTCAGAGCTTTTTGTACCTTTCCACAAAAAGGAATCATGAGCAGAGGCACATTTGGGAGCACGATGGGAAGGGCTATGCCTGCTTCCAGTGCCCCAAAATTTGCAAAACAGCTGCTGCCCTTGGAATGCACCAGAAGAAACATTTATTCAAAAGTCCAAGTCAGCGGGAGAAAGTAGAAGGTGACATGTGTCAGGACAACTCAAACCCCCTGGAGAACCCACATGTCAATGACTCAGAAGACAATGACCAAAAGGATAACGTACAAACCATTGTTGAAAATGTCCTTTGAGTGGTGATACTTAGAAAAATCTTCAAAAATATGAGTTGGTGGGTTTGTTCTTTTGGGTTTTTTTTTTCTTTTTTTAGTTAGCTGTTTTTCTTCTGTTGTTTTTTGTTTTTTTAAGTTGAGTTTTGTTCACACAACAGTCATGAAGGAGTGAAATGTAAAAAAGAAAATCTCATTTGTGAAAATTCCAGAAAAAGGATCCTAATATCTACTTTCGGTTTTAGCATTAACTTCATGCAAAGTGCACAAAAATGAAATAGCCGAATCCTCCGGTATCCCAAGTATCTTGTGGAAGTTATGAAGTTCTTAGCTGTGGTATTTCTGCCAGTGGGGGAAAAAAAAAGAGTCTAATGTTAGCTTAATTTAAAACTTTCTAGTAAGTGCTGGTAGGAACTGGCTGCTGAGCTGTCTTTAGTCACTGGAGAAAACGAGGGTCAAATATCATGAAAACATCATCTTCATAAATACGTTAGAAGGAAATGAGCTATGACAGTCATTTTTCCCATCCAGCTTTTGTGCTATTAAAAATTGTTTAAATTAGTGGATATATATAAAATATTTAATATAGCTGAAAATATGTGTGAAATTGAGTAACCTAAGTAGGACATTCATTATCTAGAACTACTTTTCTGCAACACAAACCTTGTAAAATACATATATAAATCACTATGACTTTTAACTGTCCATGTCCCCTGTAGAGAATTACAGTGACGAGCAATAGATCTGCAAATAATGAGGACTGATGGAAAAATCAGTAGAAAGCATCTTGAATCTGATTTAAGAGCATATTGTATGCTTTTAGATGGAATGCTGTTCCCTTGAAGTTATGGCTGAGCTATTACTAGAACTGGTCTACTCCAGTCACAGAAAACATAGGTCATGCCTTATTTATCTGTGGGGGAGCACCCTTCCAGAACTTTTCTGTGATTACCTGTGCTGTATATTACTTTGCAGTGGCCCCCACCTCAGAAAATAAAGAAGGGTCAGATTCTTCTGAATCTCCCTGCGGTCTACCATCCATCACAAGGCCAGGGATGTGGAGGTCTATTTCAGACAGACTTAAATCAGTCTCAAGGGGTTAAGTAAAACCTGACACTTCCCATTTCACTGAAGGAGTGTCCAGGAAACTTAGTGCAAAGCATGCGTATGATGGCGAATTCCCAGGCACTGGAAAGTGACAGAAAGCCTAATCCCTATAATCGTTAGCCTCCTTGGAGATTATGCAGCCCACAAGCGTACACTAGTATAAAACAAAAGGGCATCAGAAAGACCACTCCCTCCTTGCCTCAAATAGTGGCTTTGCTTTTTGGGGGTGGGGTGAGGAGATAGAATGTGGAGTGATAAGATTCCATCACTTACTTATATGACTCAGATACATATCCCCAAAGCCAGATGCCTTGTCTTCATGTTTGCAGACATCTAGCTCCCTTGCTAAAAACCCACTTAAGTTTTTTCATGTTCTTTTATGCTTCCCCACCCCATCAGCATTGCCCTCAAAGTCCGGTTGCCCTGTAGGCTATTCCATCATGTGGACTAGGTTCTGGGAAGCTGGAACTCATCATTCTTAACGTTTAAACTGCCAGGATAGGAGGGAGAGAGAAAACATTCCTACCCTTTGATCACCAGTGTGAGCTGAATCCGGAACTTGGTTTAAGGGTGACGGACAGCCATTCACGTTCATGGGATTTGATAGATGGAAGCCCAAGGTTATCCAAGGTTGCAAGGTCACCATTATGAAGAAGTAGTTCAAAGGACTCCAGTTCCTCTCTCCAAGTATTGTGATATCTCCATGAAGAAGACTTAATGTGGATTTGGGTGGGCAAGAAAGCGTTTAAACACCCAGAGAAGGACATGATCAGAGCTGACCTTTTTATACAGTAGTATTTTGCTGTTAAGTAACCCCAGTACTGCATCTGCATTTATCTTTTGTTCATCTACTTTCACTTACATACAGTATTATGTAATAGAGGAAAATGGGAAAATGCAAGCAAATTCAACCTTATTTTATACATTGTATATATGTATACCTGCACTGTTCATTTGGGTTTTGTTAAGAGATTGTCACAAAGGGCTTATGAAAATCATTTCTGAATTGATAATTAGAATATTGAATAGGCAATTCTGTGATCTACTAATTTGTTTTCTCTCAATTAGGATTATTAATCTAAGAGAATTACTGTGTATTTCAGTCATTTTGATTTGGGGTAACTCTAAATATAAAATTATTACATGTAGTGATGTCTCCCAGCCCTTACGTGTGGAAATTTTTTAAGTGGACTTGTATGCTGATAATTCTAGACCAAAGTAAATATGGCAGAATATTTATACATGAAAAAATAATTTTGCAAATATTTTCTATAATTGTATTATTCGTTTAAAATGTTGATAGCTTGTGTTAGTTTCAGGGAGGGGTGTATATTTTGATAAAAAAATACTTGACTTTGTAATTCTGTATATTCTATACAATTTATAGCAGAGCCGTTTTAAGACAGCTTTGTCACATTTTTTTGTTAATTGTGAAGACTTTATCATGAGTGATGTTTAAGTATGCATTGAATACATAACGACCAACTAGAATTAAAGTAGGTGTAAACAGTGAACATACTGTATGCTGTACAAGATATATTGTAATTTGTCGTTTTAGCATCTGTATTTTGGTTAGAAGATATTATTAAATGCAGATGTTAAGGGTTGGAAAAGTCTAATTTTATTTTTAGAAATAATGAATACAAATTTGGTTTTGCTTGATTAAAATAGCTTATTCCTATGTTAAGTCTCTTAAATGTTTTAATGTTCATTCTTTGTGCAGCCAAGCAGCAGTTTCCTCTTTGTGAGTCACAGCATTGTTTCACATATCATTCACTGAATATATTTCTGTTTCCTTACTTGTTTACATCCCATGATACCTGCTTAAATGCTTAGGACCCAAATGGAATATACATTTAAAAAAAAAAAAAAAAGAATAAGAGAGATGGCAGTCTTCTTATCATTTAGTGCTGTGGATAGGCCTGACCTTGTCGTGAGGAATCCGAGAGCCCTGGAAGTGTTTTCTGCTCCAGTCATCCCCGGGAAACAAATCACACTTAGTACCAGGTGTTTGGCACCATTCTTCCCATGGGCCGTTTCATTCAGGTCTTTCCCAGCAACCCTGGGAAGTCGACTTCACTATCCACATTTTATAGTGACTTTGAGAAGATCCCACAGCCAGACAGAGCCAGGATTCCAACAGGGCTTCCTGACTTCAGAGCCCACGTTTCTGTGTCTTCTCAACACCTTAGAGTAAAATACTTCATGTAAACCAAACGGAGAGTGGGGAGAAGAGGCAGGAGGAATGCACGCAGCTCTAGGCTGGCAGCTGTTCCAGGGATGGCTCTCAGGAGGCTGCTCTGGCCTCTGCTCTCCTGGCGCACCCTTGCTGTATGTACTCACACCTCAGCACTTGCGCCATTTGGCTTCCTCTTCGATGTTGGGATTTTGCTCTATAAAATCATTTAAAAAAAATCTGTGCACTTCTTTTCAAGAATGTGGAGTAAAATTATAATTTAATGCTACTATAAGCTAGTAATTTCTCACACAAAGAAAAAAATGTGTTCCATCACCACAGACTATATTCCTCACCTTAACTCACTATCGTCAAACGCACGCAGTTAGTGACAGTAGATGATGTGAAAGGGAGTGCCGGTGGCTCACGCCACACCATCCATCACCAACACAGGGAAATTAACTCAGATTTCCAGTCCTCCTCATGGCTGGCCAGTAGCGTTAATTTTGTGTTTGAAGGGTAAACCAAATCCATACCAAAAATTTGATAATTGCTGTCTGTTGAAATTAACGTCATTTGATCTAACAAAACAACAGATTCATTATTGAAAGGATTTGTAACAATTGAGAAAGTAACTGGATTAAAGGCATCAAAACTAATCATGCAAGGCGATCCTATTTGTACATGTTGTATTAATTACTTTGGGTCTTTTTATTCCTGTTGCTCACCTTCCTCTTTTCTCATTACCTAGCAATTGATTTGGTTCCACGCCCTCTCTCTGCATCAGGTACTCTTTGCAGAGGCAGTTTCCTCCATATGTGAGAACTCTTCACCCTCTTCTTCATCAAATCCTGGTGAGCTATTAATCTACCTTGTGGAGAGAGGAAGCCCCCCTCCCCACACTCCTTCCCCAGTATGCACCCCTTTATGCTGGTTATTCAAGTAAAGTGGTCAGTGAACAGGCACATTGGCTTGGTGTGCAATTTTTTAAAATGAAACTCTCCAAATTTAGACAACTAATAGAAAACTGTTTATAACAGAAGTATGATTACATTTTTAAGGATTTTTTAAATTACTATTTCATTCTTGACATCTAAGACCTCGATTATATTTAGAATCTTTTGCTGAGGGGAGCCCAGGTGGCTCAGCTGGTTAAGCGTCTGACTTCAGCTTAGGTCATGATCTCAGGGTCCTGGGATCAAGCGCCACGTCATCCTCGTCCACGTCATCAGGGCTCCCCGCTCAGCAGGCAGTCTCCTTCTTCCTCTGCCTCTGCCACGCCCCCTGCTTGTGCTCGCTCTTGCTCTCTCTCAAATAAATAAAAAAAAATGTTTTGCTGAGAAGTCAAGAGCACTTTTTTCCCCAATGATTTTAAAAGCTATGACTTGTATTTAATTATAGGGGTAAGGATGTTATTCCTGTTATAGGAAACTTTGGTATACAGAGATGTAAAAGATGTAACCATGCTAATTTATGTAGAATTTTCATTCATTGAGTCAAAACATGTTTAATTTTGAGTCTCAATTGTTGTGGTCAGGGCTAGAGAGATATAAGAGATAGCCTGCGCCTTCAAGGAGCTGGATCCGGGGAAGGAGACTGATGAGGCAAGGCATTTTGATTACAAAACAAAACCTTGAGCTCCTGGGAGCTCAGAAGCAGATTGGACTGTGTTGGGTTATGAGAGAGATGGCTAGGAGCTAGGGCTGAGGGAGCCTGGGCTTCTCCAGTGTGGGCAGGCCCAGGTAGGAGTGGCTGAAACAAAGGAGCGTGTGTGAGGGCAGATTGCTATGCAAACCTGGGGTTTGGGCGGTGAGCCGGGAGAGGCACACAGAGGATACATCACCAGGGCCTCATGGGCCTTGCCAGAGACTTTGTGCTTCTGACACTGACACATGATGGGGGAGCAGAGCAGCTAGGAGGGAAGGTCAGAGCCAGGTCCCAGAAGCAACGTGAGAGGCCATGGGAGGGCTTCAACAGACAGGAAATGATCTAATGCATTTAAAGGATGACACTCACTGCAGTGCAGTGAAGAGACTCTCTTTGTTTCCCCCCTTGTAATATATTTCTGAAGAAATAATGTTGTTTGTCCTGAAGAGTTTCTCACAGCCTGAGAATTAGCAGGACAGCTTCCTAAGTTGGCTTATGTTCTTCCATCAGGAGCCATACTGGATGTACTTTGAAGGTAGATCTGATGGGATTTGCGGGTGTTTTTCGTCCCAGGAGGTGAGAAAAACAGAGGCGTCAAAGATGACTCCAAGTCTTGGGCCGGAGCGGTTGGAAGGTCGGAGTCCCCGGCAGAAGACTAGATACGTGCACCAGCAGTTTGGAAGAGGGGCCGACTGCAGGTATGAAGCTGAAAGGCATGTTTCATTCCTTCAAAACATACCTGAGTTAGGTGCTAGGAATACAAGAGCAGGCGAAACAGATTGTCCCTGGAGCTTATGATCTAGTGGGGAACACAAAAAGCCAAGCGATTAACACTTGCACAAGTGCTACAAAAAAGAGGTGCTAGTCGGGAAGTTCCTTGAGGAAGTACCTTTTGAGGGAGGTCTGAACAAGGAATCAGAGTTGAAAGAGGAGCGAGTTTCTGGGTAGAGGGAACAGCCTGCACAAAAATCTGCTTCTAGAGGGAACACAGTGCGTTGGAAGCCAGTGGTGGCCAGCGTACAAGAGAGATGGGTCTGAGATGAGACTGGAGGCCAAAAGCCAGACCCTGCAGGGTCCCCAGGTCCTGCTAAGGATTGGGATCTTCTACTGAGAGCAAAGAGAGCCATTGAATTGCTGAGCAGAAGAAGTATTTTAATCAGTTTTGCACTGTGAAAAGTCACTGCGGCTGAAATGTAGAGAACGACGTGGAGGACAGCAGTGGCTGGAAGTAGAGCGGGTAGGAAGCTGCTGCAGTGGTCCAGGCTGCAGAGGCCAGTAGCGCGGATTATGTATTGGCCATGAAGATGAGAGAAGAGGGCAGGGAACGAGAGATATTTAGGAGATAAAATCCGCAGCACTGGACGTTGGATGGATATGGGGAAGTGAAGACTAGGCAGGGGCCAAGGTTTACCTTTCGGTTTCAGATTTGTCGAAACTATGGGAATGTAAGATGTCTCCTATGAAGCTTATATAGCAAAAGACAGAATCCCGGAGAACACAAATATTGGAAAGATGAATTAGTAAAAGCCTGGCATGGAGAAGAGACCAGAGAAGTAGGAAGAAAACTGGGGGAGCAGCAGCTAGAGGGCCATAGATGGAGATCCTCTCAGGAAGGAGAGAGAATGGTCAGTGGTGTCAAGTGAAGGTAAAGTCGAGTAAAGAAAATCTGGAAAGTGCCCTTTTGCCCCCAGAAGCTAGAAGGTCACTGGCAGTGATGTGCTGTTAAATGGTTAACAATCATCACCTTGGAGAGAGGGAAAGCCGGATTCCTAGTGCTAGTTATATCTGTTGCGTAAAGACTCCCGCCATGGATGATTTTAAGCTACCAACGTGATGTCACTGAACGTGGAGTTGGGAAGAGATACATCCAGTCGGCTCACGAGAGCTGGTGTGAGCCTGCTCTGGTGGCTCACCTGGGTTATCTTGGCAAGGGTAGTTTCGGTGTACTGGTGCCGGTGGAAGCTGGGCATCAGATGCAGGAGTGGGTGGGGGGACAGTGAGCGAGGATTCTGGCTTCAAGAAGCTTAGCTATGAAGGGGGCACCTGGGTGGCTCACAGTCAGTTAAGAATCTGACTTGGGCTCTGGTGATGGTCTCGGGGTCCTGGGGTTGGCCCTGAGTCGAGCTCCCCTCTCAGCAGGGAGTCTGCTTGTCCCTCTCCTTCCCGGTCTGCCCCTTCCCCTCCTTGTGCTCTCTCTGTCTCTCTCTCTCTCAAATAAATTTAAAAAAAAAAAGAAGCAGCAGCTTAGCCATGAAGGAGAGAAGAAAGAGAAAGGTAGCTGTAAGTGGAACCTAAGGCTTGGAGACCTGGATTGCACCATATGGGGTAGAAGAAAGGATGAGGGGGCAAGGGGGTTGAGGGTATTGGCAAAACACTTGGTTGTAGCCAAGAACTGTAAAGCCTGGGTTTAATGTAAGGAAATACAGGACTTCGGTGTCTGACAGACACAAATGGAGGAGGCCTTCAAAGCTCTTTCACAGCTACTTTCCTATCTATCCCTCACCATCGTCCTGTTATGGTGGCAGTGATTACTGTCTTCATCTGAAAGCTGTGGACACAGAGTGTAGAGAAGCCAAAGGGCTCAGAGACGACCAACACCGGTCAGTTTTCAGGACATGGTTTTTACCACCACCCACTGACTCCACATTGACTAAGGGATATTCTGGAAGGTTGGGGTCTGGGACAATGACAACTGCTGGGCTTTCCTCAGAATGAGTGTTTATGAGCGTGAGACTCTAATACCCTCAGAATGCCCTCTGTCAGTCCTTGTTTTGGTCAGCGTGTCCTTCTGTGGCAGTTAGTATAGGCAGACCTCATGTTATCACGCTTCACTTGATTGCGCTTTGCGGATACTGCATTCTTTTTTTACAAAGTGAAGGTTTGGGGCAGCCCTGCATTAAACAAATCTGTTGGTATCTCTGTGGCACATTCTGGTAATTCTTGCAGTATTTTCAACTTCTTCATTATTGTATTTGTTATGGTACTCTGTGATCATTGATTATAACTCACTGAAAGCTCATTAGCATGTTTTTGGCAATGAAGTATTTTTTAAGGAAGTTATGTACGTTGGTTTTTTAGACATAACGCTATTGCACACTTAGTAGACTACTGTCTGGTGTAAACATACTTTTACACACACTGAAAAACCAAATAATTCATTTGCCTTGTTTTATTGTGATATTCACTCTACAGTTGTGGTGTGGAACCAAACCCGCGATACCTCCAAGGGGTGCCTGTATTACCAGGCACTGTTCTAGGCATCTAATGAATATTAACTCATTTAATCTTCATATCAGTGCTGTGAGATAGACGTTGATATGATCATCCCCATCAACATTTAATGTGGTTATCTTTTGCTGTACAGTGCCACAAAACTTAGTGGCTTAAAACAGCCATGTACCGGTATTATTATCTCACATGGTTTTGGGGGTTGACTAGGATCAGCTGAACAGGCCTCTCACACACGTGTAGGCAGATGGTAGCCGGGTGGTGTCATCTAAAGCCTTGACCACACCGGGCATCCAGGGAGCCCCAGCCCAGCTTAGATTCCGGGGTGGAGGAATGGACTACACTTCTCAATGGGGAAGTAGCAGGCACATCCAGGGAGGGAAGGGATAGATGGCAGGCATCTTTAGGGACAAGCTGTCCTACAAGAGATAATCCCCAATGAGAAAACCCAGGCACAGAGAAGTTAGATGACTTACCCAAGGTCATACAGATGCACTGTGGAGAAGCAGAGTTCATCCCAGGCAGTTGAGTTCCAGAGTCTGCTAAGAGAGGCAGGAGGGACTGAAGCCCAGTGGCACAGCACATCCTCTCATTGCCAAGCTGTGGTGGTTAGGAGCACAGCATTATTCACAGTAGAACCAGAGAGTTCCTGGAGTGAGCTGTGAAGGAGTTGGGAGAGAGGAAGAAATTCTAAAAATACTGTAAATGGAAATAAATGAGGAGGGTACAAATTGAGTCAAATTTCAAGGACTATCTAAACAAGGCTCCTTCTATGTTGGGGGTGAAAATAAGGTCTTGTGTGGCCTAAGACAAATGGAAGACTTTATACTTTTGTTTACCTTTACCCAATCAGGAGAGAATAGAAATAGAAATGTGGGGGCAAGGGTTGTGGGTTTTTTTTCATATAAGTAATCAAAATCTGAAACTTTTAGCCAGCTGGTCCAAAGGGTCAAATATGGGGAGAGCCTATGACTGGGACCAAGGAGTTAGAATCCGAGGTGTAGACTGGCCTCAGAAAGGATCTTCAGGCTCCTTCTGTGCCCCGTGTTGTATCATATCATAGCCCTGAAAGCCTGGGTCCTCACTTACTTTGACGCGTCACGGCCCTGCTAACGGAGAACATCTTCCGTTAGGAAGGACATCTAAAGGAAATGACATCTCTAATTCAAAAAGTTTACTCACTTCACAGGAGCAATGGGGTTTTGCCACAGAGAAGCTGACTCACCTCCGAGTGGCCAGTTTCTCTCCCAAAATCTGACAACCGGAGATACAGCGTAGCTTAGGCGCTGTTAATTTCTAGCTTCTCGGTTTTACTGGGCTAAAAGGCCAGGTCCCACCCATTGACTGGAACGTGCTCCCTATGCGGGTAAATGTGGTTAGTGGAGAGAGCAGCAGGCCATTTCCCAGGTCAGACCCCATCATTTCTGACGTTTCTCTTCCTAAAGAGAAATTCAGGGCCGCTATTTTCGTCATCATGATGGGAACCCGCCTCCTCTGCTATTGACCATGTTGACTGTGGCGACATTCCAGCCACTGGGAACTCCTCACCATCCCATAGCACGCTCATACCTAAGCAAGAAGGCCCCACCCTGGCCCCCCTCCAGAGGAACACCCCATCCCACCCCAGGGCTGAGTCTGCAGGGCCAACAGTGAGGTGCCCACCCAGAGGCTGTGCCACTCTGGAAACTCAGGACCTGAGAATTCTCTGCCCGCTTGCAGGGTCTGCTCAGGCCTCTTCCCTCGGCCACTCCCCTCGGTCCCAGGGACGGGCAAGGAGCAGGTGTTTGCAGGGGACATGGAGAGTTTGTGATCCATGTGTGCGTGCCTGAGGCCCCCACCAGCAGGGGCGGGAGCAGGATGGGGAGTAAGAAGGAATGGGGGGAGGACCCGGGCCCAGCTCTTCTTGTGCTCTCTCCCTCCAGTCTGGAACACCCGAGACCAAGACCGGGAATTCTAAATCCAAACCTGGCCTCCCAGATTGTTATGAAGGTGTGTTTACCAAAGAAAGAGAATAGAGCATATCTAATTAAGAGCTATTCACCTGATTTCTAACTTTTAATGTTTATTCATTTTTTTAAATAATTGTTATTATGTTATGTCAGTCACCATACAGTATATCCTTAGTTTTTTATGTAATGTTCCATGATTCATTAGTTGCGTATAACACCCAGTGCACCATGCAATACGTGCCCTCCTTACTACCCATCACCAGCCTATCCCAGTCCCCCACCCCCTTCCCCTCTGAAGCCCTCAGTTTGTTTTCCAGAGTCCACAGTTTCTCATGGTTCATTCCCCCTTCTGTTTAATGTTTAGACATATGATCTACTACTGTTGACCCTTGAACAACACTTTAGAAGTGGTTCCACCTATATGCAGATTTTTAAAAATAAATACAGTACAGTACTGTGAACATATTTTCTCTTTCTTACGGTTTTCTTAACAGTTTCCTAACTTACTTTATTATAAGAATACTGTGTGTAATACATACAGAACATATGTGTTAATCGACTGTTTCTGTCATTGGTCAGGCTTCTGGTCAACAGTAGGCTATTTGTGGCTAAGTTTCTGGGGAGTCAAAAGTTATACACAGATTTTTATCTGTCCAGGAGTCAGCACCCCAAATCCCCACATTGTTCAAGGGTCAACTGCATAGGCCTCCATTTGAATACTTGCCTTTGACCCTGTAAAAGTTTGGGTGCTGTCACCACTCCCCAGATTATCTGCCTTTTCATTACACTATGTCAGAGTACCAGTTCCTGGCAGTATTGAAATGTCCATCCCTGACCCCCCTCCGCCCACTCCACCCCCATCCACAGACATGATCCTGTCTCAGTGTGTAGTTCCAAAGCCCCTTCTAAAGCTTCTTGCTAGAGAAGTTTTGTGAGACAGACCCTTAGACTTCGGCTTGCCTTTGCCTCAGCCCCCCCACAGCTCTCTGGCAATAGCCTTTTTCAATGCCTCATCTGCGCTCCGACAGCAGGCTCCTCCAAGCAGAGGCCAGATCTTACTGATTTAGCTGCGCTCCCAGCATCGGCACAGCAGTCCCAAACACGAGTCATCTTCTGAGTAGTAATTTCCCCATTCCAGGGTGACGAACCATCACGGTGTGTCTGGGAAGGAGGGTTTTCCCAAGATGTGGGACTTCCAGTGCTTAAACCAGGTCAGCCTTGGGGAAACCAGGATGACTGGTCGCCCTGTTGGGGAAGAGGTTCTCCAGAACGGGAAGGGGCATCAGCAGCTATAACAGAAGGAGAACTAAGTGGCCAGTTCTAGTTTGAAACAACTAATGGGATTGTCAGCTTTCTACCGCCTCCTCCTGAGAAGTGAGGAAACATCTAGACCACACAGGAAGCTGGCTAGGTTGTGCAAATCTGGACTGAGAGAATGGAGGGGACAACCATGGAGCCCAGTCTCCAGAGTCCTACTAAAAGGCTTTAATTATTTCACAGAAACTCCCTCTACTCTCATTTCTCTGAAGAACGTCCTGGGGAGCTCAGCTGCCCCATGCAGCTCCCAGCTGCCCACACAAGGCATTTGCCCTAGGAAGCGTTCATAGAGTCCACCTTGAGAATAAGTAATGGTCTGTCCGAGCCTTCCTCACCATCCCCACTGTGTCCCGCTAAGTGTGGTGGACAACTCTGGGTTTTCCTGNTGAGTCCTTTTCTATTTTGATGGTGAAAGCATTTGAATTTCTTTTAGAAATCTCCTCTCCCTCTCTTTCTTCAGCCCCACCTTCAGACCAGATGGATCAGGTTGGGGGTGGCTGGTGGGTGGGAAACACATGACCTGGGCTAGTCTAATGTATTTCTACATCTCAGCACAAGCACAAGGAAACTGAGCCAGGACCTTCTCTACTGCCATGGACAGAACAGTTGGCCTTAAGCCAAGCTGGATGTAAGGGCTCAAGAAAAATGATATTGTGTCTTCCCTCTCTCGCTCCTTCTATCTCTTACTTCTCTCCCTGCTCCACTTTCTTCTCCCCTGGCTTCTGTCTCAGACTGGTTCTCTCCAGTTGATGGCAAAGATGTCTATGCTGAATGGAAAAAAGTCCCCACTCCCCATAAATCTTCAAAGAGAAGAGGGACACATCTAGTAATAACCTCCTCCAAACAGCAGAGACTGAATTCAAACCCGGAACGTCCAACATCATGGTCGACACTCATCATCTCTACTAATACAGGTTATACAGCTCCTCCCAGGACGTGCTGAAGAGAAGTCAGTCAGAATGAGCACAAAACACATGATGTTCAGCTAAAATTAACTGACACCATCCCAAATGCTTTCTTCGGAGCAAGAACCAGGAAAGAAGGTATTGTTTCCACCGGTTAAGAGAGGCAGAAAGGCGCGAGCCCAAGGACTCCACGGCGCAGCGATGAGAATCTACATGGGGAATGAGAACCCAGTCTACTGGCAGACCCTCCAGCTTGGATGTTGACTGGATGCCACTCGGACGACACCCCTGCCCGTTTCGCTTCCCCCCTCCCTCCCGCTGCTCTAGGAACACCCAGCCTTCACTCCTCGCCGCTTTCATTTGATCCTTCATCGACTTTTACAGATGAATGCAAACACACCAGAATAGGTGAGCCCAGCAGTGTGGACGTTTATGAGGGCTTTTCTATTCCGATTTCCAGGAACTCTCTTGGTTAATATCAATGACTGCTCAGTACTTAATAAAAGGGGAAAGCAGGCTAAGGCACGTCTATGTGTTTACGCGTTATGTATGTATTTAAAGAGCTAGTATGTGTACATGGCAAAAGAACATGTTTTTCAAATAGAATGAAAGGGTACACAGAGAAAAAAAAGTTTCCCTCTCACTCTGCCCCCAGGTTTCTTCCTGGAGGCAGGTACTGTTCCTGGTCTTGGGTAGTCCTCCACAGACATCCTATGCATATCCGAGTATATATGTATATTTTATATATTAGCTATTTATATAGAATATGAACATATATATTTTTATTTCCTTCTTTTTTTACACAAATGAGAGCACACTACATATAGCGTTCAGTACTTTACTTAGCTGAACAGTATATCATGGAGTGGCTTCAGGGTGGGGGTACATACGGATTTATCTGTCTTGTTCTTTTAATGCCTGCAGAGCACTCCATTGTATGGGTCTCTAACCAGTGTCCTACTCATAGGCATGTGTTTCCAATCTTTTCTTTATTCATGCATTTTAGGCCAATTTTTATAACAAAGGTGCAGACAAACAGGGAAAGAGTTTTCTGCTTAATTCTCATCCAGAAAATCCAACGAACAGAGGCCCCGCTCCGTTCTGAGGTTCCTGGTAGTTTGGATCAATGTAATTCAAATTCCGAGCTTCCAAGCAAAAGTCTTCAGAATCATTATGCTCCATATTAAATGCCAACTAAACAGAAGTGCTTCCGTCTTCAGGATCTTTTGTTGTTTAGACAAAAATGGGATGTGGGAAGGAGAAAAGAGAAGAACCTAAAATGGGTGGATGACAGCTGGAACCAGGGAGCACCTCACCTCATCTCTAGGGACCCTTCATGCCACCTTTATTCGTTCTCTGTGCTCCCAGCCTCCTCTGCCTCACCCTGGGCGCAGTGCACGATGCGGGCCAGCCCGGCACGACCTCACAGGCAGTGTCCCTCCGACACCAGCTGCCGTCCTTGTGTGCTAATTGCCAATTTCTGGGAAAGGATAGCTGATTCCTGCCTTCCTCCACCTCCACCCCCACCACCATTGAAGACATTGGTTCCCTTTGTCAGTTTAGTCCGGATTCGATTAGCTCTGGGTAAAGGGACTGAGCTCTGTTAAGAGATGGCTGCAAAAGCCTGCGGGCAAAGCCACCATTCGGACAAAGCGGGGTGGGCCGGGAGAGGTCCTCAAGTGCCCACCACACTCTCCTGCAGGGACAAGAGCTGCTTCCTCAGTAACCGCACCAGCAGGAGCCTTGAGACCTGTCATGATGGCTTCCAGCCTTGCTGTCCCCAATCTCCCATGACAGACGTACCTGGACAGTTGTAAAAAGGTCTGCCTGGCTTCGAGGCAGCATTTCACATGTGTTGGTGGGTGACACGGCATGTGGGAGTGTAAAGGGTGTGATGTGGGTAGGTGTTTGTAAAGGATGTCTCACCCCCCGACACACACTACATACACATTAAAAAGTGAACTTGTTTTGACAGTGTTTTCACCTCACTCTGCCAATTTGCAAACATGTTCTTAAGAAACGTTATAAACTTGTTTATGCAAAACTTGAATCTGAATGCATTTTTTAAAAATATGTGTTAAAAAAAAGAAAACCTGTTTATATCCGGAAAGCGAGCAGTGTAAACGCGCTGTCAGTGTTTGAGAGAAAGCGCACGGAGGCTAGGGTAGGATATGTGTCTACACTGCTGCCTGCTGGAACCTCCAACCCCCTAGGAGAAGTTGTAGCGTGAAAACCCAGTCTTCTCTCCCCTCCATAAGCATCATTCTTGCAGCTTCTCTCTCAAGAACCCTGAACCAGACTCGCACACGCACCGTGGACGGGACTGCAGCCTTTGTGTGGACTGGAGGGAAAATCTTGCCAGCAGAGGTCACCGACGCTCCAGCTTGGGGTCCACAGCCGCCAAGGCAGGAAGGCCCGTCCCAATAAGGTCGTGCCCACCCCTCTTCTTGCTCCTGTCCATTAACTTGCTCCCTGCTTAGCCTGTCAGTGTTGCCGTAACAAAGTGTGTGCGCACTACCAACAGTTTTTCTCAGTAGGACCCTCCCTTTCACGTCCCAACCCTGAGACTCTATAGTTTAACATTAAGGTAATACTCGGGATAAAACGGGCAGTAACGTGAGAGGTTGTGCTAGAACCTTGGATTGTACCTGACCAGGTGTAGCCCATTCCTTAAACTAGATATATCTGTGTCTTGCCTGGATTCCTGGGAGGTGACCCCACCACTCATAGACACACACACTCACTCCCACTGGCCTGAGGTAACGTGGAAAGCCCCCTATAATGTAGGGATGGGTGCTGTGGTGTGGCGTGGAGTAGTACAAGCCAGTGCGAAGGGTGAAAGAGCAGGTGCCTGTGGACTGCCGGCAAAGAACGAGAGGCATTTAGGAGCCACCCATGGGCCTAGAGCTCGCTGTGGGTCATAGTTGGAGACACCGGACCAACTTGCCAGCATTCTGTCGTGGCAAGAGATGCTACGAGGGGTCACCTGTCCATTAAGGGTGGAAGGGAAGAAACTGCGTCTGTAGCATGGGGGAGAGAGTAGTAGGACACCTAAAAACTATGGAATTGCCATATGACAGTGCCCACCTCATATACTAAGATGCTGTCAGCCTCGGAGGCCAAGTGAGAATACCAATTTCTCAGGCTGTTGGGAGGTATAGCCTGTTCTCCACCCAGGCAGCCAGGTAATGGCACCTCACAGCACTGGGCAACAGATATGCAATAGTCCTGGAAAACCGGAAGGAGGTACAGAGGCACAGTGGCAGCAGGAAACCCCATGTGAGGGGAAGGAAGCTGCCCACTTGCCTGGGAAGAGGTCTGAGGAGGAAGCATGTGACCTAGGCCTAAGCCAATCAGCTGCATTTCCACAGTCACAGTGATTGGCTCAGCAATGTACATGTGACCCGCTCAGAACCAATGAGACTTAAGATTCCTGGGAAGGCTCTAAGAGGGGTGTGTTTCTTGCCGGGCTGGACGAGGAGCTGAAAAGATGGTACAGAGTTACTGTCGTCATAGTGGTCGTCGTGGTCGTCGTCTTCTTCTTTAAGATTTTATTTATTTATTTGAGAGAGAGAGAGAGTATGAGCAGTGGGGAGGGGCAGAGGGAGAAGGAGAGAGAAGCGGACTCCCTGACAAGTAAGGAGCCGGACCTGGGGCTTGATCTGAGGACTCAAGCCAAAGGCAGACACTCAACTGACTGAGCCACCTAGGAATCCGTATACTGCCTTCTTGTCAGCAGCAGGGAAGACCTGAGCTTTGTGGAGCCACCTTGGAGCCCCTGGGTTTGTAACTAACACAGTGGAAGAACCTCGAGGTGGAGGGAAGTTGAGTGCTGATGGCATTGTTTGAGCCCTGAATCCAGCCATACCTGAAGTTAATTTTACTCCTGGGTTTTCCGAGAGCCGACAAATTCCCCCTTGTGCTCATTGGAACTGCACTCCTGTGCCTCCTGGGGTGGGAGAGATGAGGTGAGTACTCTCTGAGCCCCCGCTGACATCTGATACCCTTAGGATTCTTTGTATTGAGTTTGACTTTTGTATTGAGGTTGAGATAAACCCAATTGACCAAGGCAAGCTGCTCCAGCTCAAAAAGCCCCCTGAAAATATTATGCAGCCATAAGAAAGACAGAGAGAGAGAGAGAGAGGAAAAGAAAGAAAGAAAGAAGAAAAAGAAAGAAAGAAAGATCTTGCCATTTACAACATGGATGGAACTAGAGGGTATTATGCTAAGCTAAATAAGTCAATCAGAGAAAGACATCATATGATCTCACTGATATGTGGAATTTAAGAAACAAAACAGAGGATCATAGGGGAAGAGAGGAAAAAATAAAACAAGACAAAACCAGAGAGGGAGACAAACCATAAGAGACTCTTAATCATAGGAAACAACCTGAGGGTAGCTGGAGGGGAGGGGGATAGAGGGATGGGGTGATGGACATTAAGGAGGGCATGCGATGTCATGAGCATTGGGTATTTTATAAGACAGCTGAATCATAGACCTCTGAAACCAATAATACATTATATGTTAATTAATTGAGTTAAAATTAAAAAAAAAAATTTAAAGTCCCCTGAAGATTGTCCTTTACAAATAATCAGACCATTCGGAATCTTTGTGACCATTCCTGACCCAAGAGTGGGAGCCAACAACTTCAAGGCATGAATCTGAGCTCTAAGGTCAACACAGAGATGCCAGCATTCCTATTGCATGTCACCTACAGCAAACAACACACGTTCAGAAGATCTCATTGACACTGAAGTTAAAACTTCAACTCGAGATTTAGAAGAGCTTCTAGCCAGAGAGAAATGAGAAATTAATTGGATTGTTCCCATAATTACTAATTTAAATGTGTAAGGTATCGCTGGTTTTCCCTTTATTCAAAGTTCTGCCCTTATTCCTTTCTTTAAGGGATGGTAAAAAATATCGGGGTGGGGGGGTGCTGGCTCCTTCGGAAGAGGGTGCTGCTCTGGGTCATGAGTTTGAGCCCCGCTTTCAGTGCAGAGATTACTTAAATAAATGATCTTTACAAAGAATTATCTAGGGTAATTTCTGCTTTTGTTCGTTTTTGGTTGATTGGTTGCTTGGTTGGTTGGTGTTTTCCTGAAGTTAAACACACCCACAGTACGGCGCCCAAATCTTAAGTGTACAGCTTGATGGAGTCAGCATATGGAAAACAAGGGATGTGATCTCTTTGGGTGTGTGTCCTCATCCGCCAGGTGACTGTTAGTGAGGCAGCAGTTCTCAGAGATTTCTTCCAAGCTACTGACCCCCGTCCTGGCTGTTGTCATGCAGTAGCGCCTAGATCCCTGTTGCGGTGTGTCTGTTTCCGCACACCGGCTACCGTGGCTCGGCGTGGTCGGCCCCAGATAAATCTCTGTTAGGCTGTTTCCACAGGACTACCTCTGACACGACCTCCAGGAGAGCCCAGCCTTGGCAGCAGGATGCTGTTGACCAAAGAGCCCACGGCCCACAGCACTGCCACCGTCCTCCCGATGAACACGGCCCGTGGCTGAGGGGAATCAGGGAAGCCTCCCCGCCACACTTGTAAATGAGCACATGGCGAGGGCTTAATAGATATTTACTGGATGGATGGAGGAGTGGATGGATCTCAATTCCAAATCCTTCAGGGAGACAAAAAGAACTAAACAAAGAAGAAAGCCGGTTCTGAGGTAACCAGGCTGTTGTCTGGACAGTAAAGAGGATTCCCTGGCCATCCAGGCTGCTGCGTATTGTTCAAATCAATTTCCAGCTTCACCGTAGTGTAACTGCACAACCAAACTGCTTGGGAATCCTCTGGAGTCCAGCATCTTGCTTTAAGCCGTAAGGAAACCAGAGCGTTTATAAATTGTTTGCTGAGGGGTTTGTGTTATGCCTGATAATGTTAGATCAGCTGGGGGAAAAGCATGTGTATCAGTTAAGATATTTTGGACAGCAATCCATAGAAAAACCAACTTAACAAGATGTCCCAAAGTAGGCAGTTCCGAAGCTAAGTTGTATCAACAAGGACTTGGGCCTTTATTCACATCTGTCAACTGCTTATAATACCCAGGCTCACAGAAGATGGCCAGAGTAGCAGGACCTCACACAAGTCCAAAAGCAAGAAGAAAGGGCAGCAATGGCGGCACTTTCTCCCTACCTTTCAGCAGTCCACAGTCCACAGGTATTCGGACCAATCCCTGGCAAGGAGGAAAGGCATGGTTGCAATAACGGTTATCCTCTGGGATTGGCTCATGGTCACCAATTGACTGTGCAAAATCAGGGCTCTTGGAGCATGGAAGGAGAAGACACGAATTATGAGGGAGCAACCAGCATGTTTTCTATAGCCTGGCCACATTGACAGTCATTGGCGATCATCCAGGCCAATCCAAATTCAACTAAATAAATTATTTTTTAACTTTAATCCACTTCCACAGTAAAATTGGAAGATAGCCATTGACCAGGCAACCAGGGCTCTGCATAAAAAGCTCTCGTGGCTTCTAGAAGCTGTTGGTGACAATGAAAGCCTTCTTGCTCTGTTTACCACAGATTCTCTCCAGCAAATGTAGAGACTTGATAAGTGTGTCGGCCTCTTCCTGGGTAAAGGTCACGGCTCCAGGAGAAAGCAGCTCATTGTGAGGCCTAGCAGAACAGTCATCACTTGTTCCTTCTTAGTGAAACTCAGCAGTCTGGGACCAGAACTGAGTACCCTTCAACTTCCCTTGCAAGCTCCACCTCAAGAGCACGCCCACGCGAGCCTGGATAAATGGCCCTGTGAGGGAGGCGCGTGGGGGTGGGCAGTGACCCTGGGAGGGCCAGAGGTTGAGGGCAAGGGGTGATTTCCCAGGAAGTACCAAAAATGTCACCTAAGAGGCTCATGTACTGACAATTAGCCTTTTATTCCCACCCTTTATGCGGGCAAGACCAAGGCTACCCTGGGATGCACTCTGTGTGTGTGTGTGTGTGTGTGTGTGTGTGTGTGAGAGAGAGAGAGAGAGAGAGAGAGAGAGAGAGAGGGAGGGAGGGAGATCAGGACTGGTGTGTGTGTGCATGAGTAGGAGGGAAGTGGCCGGGCCAGAGCGCCAGAGAGTGAGTTGTACCTGTTGTGATTAATTTATCCCCAGGGATCACCCTGAGTCCACACGGTGCCACTCTTTTCCCTCCTTCCCAGGTTTGGGGGTAGCGCATGGGACCCACTGGTGTATGCTGGATCATTATCACTGTCATGGGCTCTCTTGGCCTCTTTTCTACCTTCGGTGTTCTGCTGTCTCCCTCATCCTTTCTCCTTGTTTCCATGCTTGCCTGCAATACTTCCCCCAAGCCCACTTCCCGCAAGAAATGATATGTGTACCACTAGAGGCACTCAAGATCATTTCAGGGACACGTAGACAAACGTTTTTATAGTTTAATGGATATGCATTTATTTTACTTGTCATTACAAAAAACAATTGTTAAGTTGTATGTTGGCCCTGAGCATTCTATTGGTTCTTGAGTCCTACCTCCAGGAAAAGAATGTTGAACTCCCCCTAGAGGCTGGAGGAAAACAAGGCCCCATGGGAGGAATTTGAATGGCATCTTGGAACCTAATAGCCTGTGATTTCACTATTAAAAAATCATATCTTTGGGCTCCTAATCCAATGCTTTTCTCTCCATATTATACTTCCGTTAAATGTATCTGTCTCATCTAGCCACTTTCTTTTTTCCTATTAACAAAAATCTTGTAAATTACTCAGTGGAAATAACTGCTTTCTAAAGGACGATGTAGGGAGCTGGTAATTTTTGGTTCTACCCTGATTTCTCATTCCGCTTTCATCTAAGTCTCTTAACAGATCTCTAAATATCTTTCTTTTAATTTCCTCATTCAGGAAATTACAGGACATTACCGATATTTTAATGAGTTAAGAATCTCAAAGGTAATAACTATCTGTAGCCTGGTTTCAAAGAAAGTTTAATTGAAATTAAATTCCAGTGTCCCCAGTAAAAAGCTCCATCATATACAAGATTACATAGTTCACATTTCTGTGCCAATCTTTATTATAAATTCCTCTTTTCTCCTTGCAGACTCAATGTAACTGAGACATCTAGTGTCCAGTCCTAAGAAAAACAGATTTCTATGGATTCTGGTTTTAGAGAATTCACCACATCTGTTTTATGGTACTTGTGAGTAAATATAGTTTCTCCCCCTTAATTTCAGAAAACCTCTTCATAGTGCTTTCTGGGCTTAACCCTCTTCCAGCTGAAAATTATTTTCGTATCACAGAAGCTCACAAAATGTTTCCCAAATTGAATGTTCTCGTTACAACCGTGTTGCCATTCACATGGATAACATCCATCCCTTTAACCCCATCCCTCCTCCTCCAACTTTTAAAGCAATTGGCCCAGATACAAAATGCCTCTTTAACAAACAAACACCCAAAAGCACAGAATTTGGAGAGCCTCCAGGTTGGCAAACACAGCTGTGCAGGGAGAGTGGCGCGTGCCCAGCAAGGCCATGCAAGCTTCATGCCCTTTTCTCTGTACCTTGCCCTAAGTATCTCTTCCATTTGGCTGTTCCCGAACTATACCCTTTTATAATAAATAGTAATCGAGGTAAGTGAAAAAAAAAAAAAGAAAATGCCTCTCCAATGGCATTTGAGTCTAAGGTCATGCCTTGTTTTCTGGATTTCTAGTCACTAAGTATGTACGTATAAACTGAAGATATTTCAATTATTGTGTACATATGCAAAATATATGTATTATATAAAATATAACATATCTTATGAACTATAAAATCATAAAATATTCTTACAATATAAAATACATAATATAAAAATATATATGCAAATAACATTCATTTTATCACATAATGAATAATATTTTCATATCATGATAACTTTGAAAAGTGAAATATATCTTAAATATGACACCAGAAACAAAAGCAACAACAAAAAATAGATACATTGGACATCATCAAAATTAAAAACTTTTGTGCTTCAAAGGACATTACCAAGAAGATGAAAAGAGAACCCTCATACATCTGCAAAATATTTAAAAATCATACGTCTGATATAGGACATATCTAGAATATGTAAAGTGCAATTACAATTCAATAATAAAAAGACCATACCCAATTTTTAAATGGGCAAATGATCTACACGGACGTTTTTCCAAAGAAAAGATACAAACGGCTAACAAGCCCATGAAAAGATGCTCACCACCACTAATCATCAGGGAAATGCAAATCAAAACCACGATGAGATACCACTCCACATCCATGAGAATGGCTATCATCAAAAAATAGATAATAACAAGGTTAGGAAGCATGTAGAGAAATTGGAATCAATTTCAGCAGTGCAGAAATACACACTGCTGGTGGGAATGTAAAATGGTGCAACCTTTTCAGAAAAAGTCTGGCAGTTCCTGAAAAATATTAAACATAGAGTTACTGTAGGACCCAGCAATTCCACTTCTAGGTATATACTTGAGAGAAATGAAAGTATAAGTCTACACACAGACTTGTACGCCAGTGTCCATAGCTGCATAATTCATAATGGCCAAAAAGTATAAACAACTCAAATGCCCATCAACTGATGAAACGATGAATAAAATGTGGTATAGGGGGCGCCTGAGTGGCTCAATCGGTTAAGTGTCTGCCTTTGGCTCAGGTCACAATCCCGGGGTCCCAGGATAGAGCCCGATGTCGGACTCCTTGCTCACTGGAGGGCTTGCTTCTCCCTCTCCCTCTGCTGCTCCCCTGCTGTGTTTCTCTCTCTGTCAAATAAATAAATATAATCTTTAAAAAATAAAATAAAATAAAAAATAAAATGTGCTATAACCACACTGTAGAATATTATTCAGCCATACGAATGAAGAACTGATACACACTACAATATGGATGAACCTTGAAAACATTATGCCAAGTGAAAGAAGCCAGGCACAGAAGATTACATATTGTGTGATTCCATTTATATAAAATGTCCAGAGTAGGCAAATCTTTAAAGATAGAAAGTAGATCAGTGATTGGTTATGGGGGGAAATGGAGAGTGACTCCTAACAGGTATGGAGTTTCCTTTTGGGGTAAGGAAAATGTTATAAAATTTATTTTGGTGGTGGTTGTAGAACTGTGATACTGAAAAGCATTGAATGACACATTTTAAGTGAGTGAATTGTATGGTGTGTGAATTATATCTCAATAAAACTTATTAAGAAGTTAATTATAAGAGTAATATATTTTAAATAATCAGCCAAATGATTTTTTTAAACGCACAGTAATCCATGCCCTGAACATCTTCGTAACCTTGATTTCTACCCATCTTGCAAAGGCCAAGGCAACCTCCCTGAAGGTCTCTACAAAGGAATTTCTAGGGATTACTGCTGAAGTTAATCCTAGACTGTGGCTCCTCCAGGTGAAAATAAAACTCATTTATTCTAGAAAGAAGGAACCAAGTTCTCTACTGGGGAGGGAGGAAAGACCTCAGAAATAAATCAACCAATCACATTAAGTAGAAAAAGGACATGAGAAAGGTGAATAAGTTTTAATCCAAATAATGGCCTTGGCCAAGCCATGTTAACTTCTCTGAGCCCAGTTGCTGCCTCTGTTAATGGGAATGATAACCCTACACACAGATTTCACACCAGGTTGCCACAGGGCTGTGTTGCAAAGGTCAGGGGATTGTCTGCCAATAATGGTGACTTACTGCCCCCGTTTGCCAAGTTTCCCAGTTTTGAAACCAAAGTAGTCCCCAGAAAACCTAGATGAGGCAGTGTCTCACTACCAATTGAGTTTTTAATGTCCAAAGTAGACTTTGGAGCGCAGAAAGAAATACACACATTAACATGTGTCTGAATCAATATTCAGTTCATTTAAGTTTGAAGTTAGAAAAATGTAAGCTTAAAGTCACCTATAAACACAGTTGTTTTATTCATAAATATATATGCTCAAAAGTATAAAAATAAGAATAATTATTTTCTCTCATCCTTGAACTAATGTTCCATTAACTAATAAATTTAAAAGATTACATTCCTTCGTCAAGTAACTATTTATATAAATTGACCTAACTAATACACTTAAACATTTAAAATAACATTTACAAATTTAATGTCAAATCCTCTCAGGCATTTCAGTTATCCCATAAAACAGTTAAAAATTCAACAAACAAGGGGCGCCTGGGTGGCTCAGTCGGTTAAGAATCTGACTCTTGGTTTTGGCTCAGGTCTCACAATCTCAGGATTGTGAGATTGAGCCCCGCATCAGGCTCCGTGCCTAGCTCACAGTCTGCTTAAGATTGTCTCCCTCTCTCTCTACCTCTGCCCCTCCCCCCGCACACTCCTTCTCTCTCTCTCAAGTAAATAAATATATCTTTAAAAAAAATTCAACAACCAAAATCTTGCTAAATCCAAACAATCATCAAAACTAAAAGGCAAACTACAGAATGGGTTTGCAAATATTTTGCAAATATTTGCAAATGACATATCAGATAAATGGTTTGTATCCAAAATACACAAAGAATTTATACAACTCAATAGCTCCCAAACAAAGAATCCAATTAAAAAATGGACAGAAGACATGAACAGATATTTCTCCAAAGAAGACATCCAGATGGCCAGCAGACACATGAAGAGGTGCTCATCATCACTCATCATCAGGGAAATACAAATCAAAACCACAATGAGATATCACCTCACGCCTATCAGAATGGCTAAAATCAACAACACAAGGAACAATGGGTGTTGGTGAGGTTATGGAGAAAAAGGAACCCTCATGAACTGTTGGTGGGAATGCAAACTGGTACAGCCACTCTGGACAATAGTATGGATGTTCCTCAAAAAGATAAAAATAGAACTACCTTATGCAATTGCACTACTGGGTATTCACCCAAAAAATACAAAAACACGAATTCAAAGGGTTACAAGCACCCCTGTTTATGGCAGCATGATTTACAATAGCCAAGGTACGGAAGCATTTCAAGTGTCCATCAATTGATGACTGGATAAAGATGATGTGGTAGATAAATACAGTGGAATATTATTCAGCCATAAAAAGAATGAAATCTTGCCATTTGCAATGGCATGGGTGGAGCTAGAGAAAATAATGCTAAGCAAAATAAGTCAGAGAAAGACAAATACCGAATGACTTCATTCGCATGTGGAATTTAAGAAACAAAACAAATGAGCGAAGGGGGAAAAAAGAGAAATCAAGAAACAGACTCTTAATTATGGAGAACAAACTGATAGTTACCAGAGGTGGGTGGGGGAATGGGTGAAACAGATGATAGGGATTAGTCAGTGCACTTGGGTTTTTTTTTTTTTTTTAAAGATTTTATTTATTTATTCGACAGAGACAGAGACAGCCAGCGAGAGAGGGAACACAAGCAGGGGGAGTGGGAGAGGAAGAGGCAGGCTCACAGCGGAGGAGCCTGATGTGGGGCTCGATCCCATAATGCCGGGATCACGCCCTGAGACGAAAGCAGACGCTTAACCGCTGTGCCACCCAGGCGCCCCTAGTCAGTGCACTTGTGATCAGCAGATGAGGTATGGAAGTGTTGAATCCCTCTATTGTTCACCTGAAACTAATATAACTGTATGTTAACTAATTGGAATTAAAATAAAACTTAAAAAATAAAAGATAATTTGCTAGAAAAAAATCTTGCTAAAACCACCAAAAAGTAATAAATACATTAAATAAAACTTATTGATGTAGTAAATTAATTTTACATTCAAATTCTGTTTACAAACTTAATTATATTATCTTAAGTTTCTAATAAAAATCTTTTAATTTCTCCAATAGAATAAATAAACAGATTATAATGATGATTATACGACTTTTATTTTCTTTAAGATTTTATTTATTTCAGAGAGAGAGGGGGATAGCACAGAGAGAGAGGAAGAAGCAGACTCCCTACTGAGCAGGGAGCCCAATGCGGGACTCCATCCCAGGACCCCAAGATCAGGACCTGAGCCAAAGGCAGATGCTTAACCAACTGAGCCACCCAGGCGCCCCTATACAACCACTTTTATTTAACTCTAGTGTCTAATAGTATGAACTGTTGGTGGGAATGATTTACTTTATCATGCCCCAATTTTTTCTCTATCTTCTTGCAAAGGCAGCTTATCCAACCCAGTTGCAGAGCCACAATCTCAAATGAGAAAATGAACCCAGGACCTAGGATGCCCTCCACTGAGACGCTAACTCAGCACCTGTTAATACTCTGAGTCTCCTTTTAGACTATGCGACTAAGTCCATGTGTTCCTTCCCCAGTTTCTGCCTTAATCTCTTCATAGCTTCCGATTTTCTGATTTGAATTAGAGATTCTGAATCCTATTTATAATCAACCAACCTGTTCCCTTCATGGTTTACAGTGAAGAGATTTTTTCCCTTCTCTCGTACCTGCCTTAATTGTCTTGTTTTCAAGTATTTTGAAACTTTCTGATGAACAATATTATAGGAGATACCCTTTAGAACACTTAAAAAGCTTTGCAATATAAGGAAATAGAGACTTTTAAATGTTACTGCTGTTATTATTTGGTCAACATAGATTAGCTCCTCTATGTCAAGTCCTAATAAATACTTGTTGAATAAGATGTAAGAGGGTAAATCAAAATTCTATTCGTTGTATTTTGAGAAATGGCTAGATGATTCTAACGGTTCATCTGGAGGAAAAGACAAACAGGAATAGGTAAAATTTCAGAGGGAATAGTAATGAGGAAGACTTAGACATTAAAAGTTATTAAATGGTTATTGTGATCAACTATGTGTGGTATTGGCACAGTAATTGACAGGCTGCTTAAGGGAACAGAAATGTGGGGCGCCTGGATGGCTCAGTCGGTTGAGTGTCCTGCTCTTGATTTTGGCTCAGGCCATGGTCTCAGGGTCATGACATCAAGCCCTGCACTGGGCTCCGTGCTGAATGTGGAGCCTGCTTAAGAGTCTCTCTCCTTCTCTCTTTGGCCCTCCCCACTGTTTGTGCACATACTCTCTCTCTCTCTCAAAGAAAAAAATTTTAAAAATAAAAAAGGGAACAGAAATGAAAGTCATAAAATTCGTAATTACATATGAGATTATGTAGTTTAGGAGCACAAACCAATGAAAAGTAAAAAGTCTATTAAACAAATGGTGTTGAGATTATTGTCTATCTGGAGGAATGTGAAGTTTGGTTCCAACAATAGGCTAAAGTAAATTTCAAATGAATAAAAGAGTACAAGGGAAAAAATAAAATTAGACAAACAAAATAAAAACTAAGTGCACCTGTATCTGATCTTTAAACAGAAAAGATATTTTCAACCCGAAAATGATGACAACAATTATCACAAAGGAAAAGAGAATGGATCCATAAATATTGACAATTTCTATACGATGAAAATACTACAAACAGGGTTACACACGCACGTACACAGACTAGGTGGAAATATCAGTATATCACATGTACACACAAATGGTTCATATCTGTTATATGTAAATATTTCCTAGAATCAACAAGAAGAAAATATGCTCCCCTTCCCATCTCTCCGAATACAAGAATCATATAGAGGTTCCATTTCTGATATGGAACCAGGAGACAGAAAAGGAAGGGAAAGGTATCAAAATATCAAATACCGAAACACAGAACTTTAAAAAAGAGTTTGGGAATCTGTCCACTAAGCAGAGCTACACAAGGCAACAATTCCATTTTAACACTGGCGTAATAAATCCACGGACAAGAGACCACGAGTACTCAACATTAGTTGAGTCAATAAGCATTTCTCCTAAAATGGACAAATCGGCCAAGGTGTGCATATGCATTTGACGTATAGTGTTTAAAACTATGTGTCCCTATGAAGCATAATTAGTAATAGCTTTGGCCAGGATTCTGTTAACCATTATGTTCATGCTTTTCCAGCATAATAACAGATGTTTACAATAATGACTGAAGGACTGCATGTTCTTGAAGTGTCTTTTCAATAATCTTCTATCGATGAAAGTGTCGGCACACCATCACTGTAGAATGTACTTTCTATCACAAATATTTGTGTCTGCGAGTGGCTCAGGCATAGCACACAAGGTAGCTTTATTAATAGTTCCATTCTCTGACTACACTTGTGTCGTAGATATTTGACTACAGTTTATTACAGAAGATTCCTTTATCTGAAGTGTAGACAATGGCATTAAACACAACTACTATTTAATAGAGAAAAGGTAAGAAAACAGTAAGTTTGGCTGATGAAGTGAAGCCAAATTTGGAAATGCAAAAAAAAAAAAATGTTAAACGCCAGAAAAGATCCTAGACCAGCAAAAGTTAAACAGGACTCCCGTGTTTACTTGTGAAGAGCTCTGTCATTGGGTAAAAAGCTGGACGTTCTGTTTTACCCAACAGGTGGCACTGCGCTAGCCCTCTGCCTCAGGAACGCGAGCTGGGGGAGGAAGGCTGCCCCAGCTGCCAAGACCACTTCCTGCAGCAGTGATCACGGGATCCGGTGTTCGGCTGTGTTTGATTGCGGCCTTCCAGAACCTCGCTCTGTCACAGCATAACCCAGGAGCCCACACGAAGAGGCACGTAGGAAAGTGTACTTGATGAGGATGATTCTACTCATTCTTCCTAGAGGTAAATTCACTTATTCATTCACTTATTTACTCAGTCAGTAAATATTTACTGAGTACCTATCAAAGATCGGGCTCCAGGCTCGGCGCTGGAGACACAATAGTGAAGGAGATACATGGACCCTCTTCTTTTGGACCTTATGGTCTAGTGGAGGAAACAACCATTACTGAAATGCTGACATTAATGAGATAATTACTTACTATGGGAAGTGGTCCAAAGGAAGAGTACAAGCCATATACTGATATAGACATTAGGACAAGGTGATTCAAGGCAGAAAGAGTACATCAGGAGGAACGAAGCTCTGTACAGCATAAGACAGGAATTGTCTAAAATGTTAAAATCTACCCTGTGCATATCCATTAAGTTATTAGGAGTATCTGTGACACTCTTAAAATCACCCCTGCCAGGGTAACCAACAGACATAATAACCAACAGACAGAGAAAAAGGGCACTATTCAGCTCCCATGAAATGTTACACTTAAGCCAAAGTATGGGATGGGTTCCATCCTTTCTCTCCAAAATCCCTTTCCTTCCTCTAGCGCCTCTCCCTCAAAATGCCATAATTTCATCAGAGGCTGCACATAACCTATAACTTCAATTTCCCAAATATGGTTTTCTTCGTGGCAGTTCCCTTCTCATGAAGCAGCCAGAAACTCTAGCTCTCTGAAAGCTGACATTCTAGTTTCTCACCCCATTACTCAAGGATCTCCGTGACATGCTCTAAATTCGTTTCAGTCCCGCTCCCCACTGGCCCCGGTGCAAATCCAGCAGGCAAAGGAATAGAACTACCGCCGCTGGAATAGACATTGCCTATCTCTCTTTCCTGCCTCTGTTCCATGCCTTTCTGCCATGCCATTCCAGGCAGCTGAAGTGGCTTTCTTTCTCATCAATAAATGATGCCTTCCTTAAAACAAAATCACCAGCTTTTTAGGTGTTAAAAGACCTTTTTTTTCTAAAAAAGTAAACATTGATGATATAAGTAACGGCTTGTTTCTAACATCTTGCTTGGCAAAATAAAAAGTTGATAACCCTACGTTGGTCCTCACATTAAAAACATTTTATTACATGGATCTTTTGACATGTAGAGTCAGAGAAACACAACGCTACAAAGAAGTCTCCCTTTGCAAGGCCTGGCCTGACTCCATTTGAGAGAAAGTAGGAAGACCGTCCTAGTCCTGAGGGCCCTGTGAGTTCAGGCCAAGAGACACCGAAGATAGCAAAGAGCCCTTTCTCCTCTCTGTTAAGATTTGCCCTCAGAATTCTGGTTTCCTGTCTGCGGACCTACATCTTCTTCCGGCCATTCACTGGACAGACGCGGTCTACCCACAGGGCTGCGGTCTCGGCCTTGCAGGCCTCAATGGAACAACCACATTAGAACATGACATCTGGTAGGAAAAATTATCAATGTCTATAACGGGGATAATAGAGTTTTGAAGTACCCAAATACGATGTTCTCTTATATTTCCTTATGCCGACCTCCCTCCACCCCCATACTTCCAGAGTTTCCAGTTGCCTCAGGGAGGCTTAGGATTGTTCCAGGAGGAACAGAAAGAAAAAGAGAAAAGGGAAGGAAAAGTTAAGTATCAGCTTCCAAATAAGATTTTTGAAATTTTCGGCCAGATGTTCTTAAAAGCTAGACTTTATGAAAGAAAAAAGATGTCCTAGATTCTTTTCTCTCTCTTGTTAACTTGATCATGGAGTTTTACACAGGGACGTCCTGGAGTAAACAGGAAGAGAAAGAGGAACGCCCACCCTATCCGTTCTAGTGGGCTATCTAGGAAAAAAGGGAGACAGAGGTAGCCGTGGAGGCCTTCGAGGTGAGCCTAATCTCCCTTCTCTTGATTCCACCCAAGGCAAGGTTTGCGAAGCAGGTGGAGGAAAGGTTGAAGGTTTCTGACGACTTCATCTGTGGAACTCTGGGAGGGCCCGGCCTTGCAGGTTGGCTGGCCCCGCCGTGGGAGTGGCTCCCTCAAGGTTTAATTCAACAGCATAGCATGATTCGGCCGGGAGCGAAGTAGCAGAGAATTCCCTGGGCTGTCTCCAGGACCAGCGTGGAATAAATTGGACCAAGGAGTTCCCATCTGCTCCAGAGTAGAGGCCTGGAAAGTCGTTGAATCGAGAGCCAATAGGCCTCCACACAGAGGCCAAGGAAAAGGTGAATCAGCAATAAGGCTGGGGGTGGACACCCTAGGCAGGAGCCAGATGGAGGATGTGGGGTCTGCAGCAGCAGCCAGAGCAGAGGCTGAGTCATCAGGGAGCACAAGCAGGCCTTCCGAGGCAGGAGGGACCGAACCATAGGTACTGTAGTTACAGCCTCCTCGGTGCTCACAGAACTTCCAGGGATGGGTTGAATACAACTCAGGGAATGTCCAGACCACCCACCCCCAGCAGAAATCAGCAAAGATGTAGAAGATTCTGCATGGACCTAAGGATCCTATCTTTTCTCTGTCCCTGCAGGGTCTATTAGCCACAACTCCACCAAAAACCCAGACACCATCTTGAAAAGACCAAAAAGAAGGATAGATACCAAACAGACTAAGTGTGTTTTACCTCAAGAGAAGGACCATTCACCTAAAATGTCTATTTAAATTGTGTGCCAGAAGACTTTTCTCTCCCTTCAGTGGTTGGAGGCTCATAAGGAAGACAAGAACTATTTTAGAGAAATGAAAATGCTGCATCTTCTTTGCACATTTGTGAGGAGGGTGAAAAAATCTGCAACCCTTCACACATATGAGTGTTGCCAGCTTTTCCCCGTCCTCCTCCCCGTTGCTAAATTTGGTGCTGCTTAGCTGCTCAGTTCCTCCCATCCACCCACACCCAACTGTGGAGAAGAGCTTGGAGGGTCCAGACCAGATCTTTGGGACTTTCACTGCAGAATCAGGGGAATGGAAGGGGGAATCGAAGTGGTATACGCCACACAGGTAGATTGTAAGGAGAAAGAATGAAAGAGCCAACTCCTCTTGCAAGAGGCCACGGAGAGCAGGGAGCATGGATGTGTTCAGACGCATCGTGTAGGAGAGGGAGATGGAGGGAGAGGATGGGGGGATGGGAGAGCTCACTATTGGGGAGAAAAAAGGGTGAGGAATGGAATGGTTGGATATTAGAGAAGAGGAAAGGGATTTTGGTAAGAGCTGTTCTGGATTGCATCCTTGGCTCTCATTCATATTCCCTGAGATTGAAAGTAGAATTCCTATGAGGACTTTGCTTTTTTGAACCCAACCCCCTCAGGGTCTGATCCACACTGCTGGCAGTTTTGACAGGTTTACAAATACATGACGCTGCCATTGTACAGGCGGTGTATTCATACAAAGCAGGGGTTCTCAACTGGGGGTGATGATGCCTCCCAGAGGCCACTCCGCAAAGTGTGGAGACATTTTTGATGATCAAAACTGGGGGATGCTGTTGGCCAGACATGATGCTAAACATCGTACAATGCACAGGACAATCCCCAACAGCGCAGAATTATCCCAGCCAAGATGTCAATAGTCCCACAGGTGAGAAAACCTGACATGGAAAAATGGAGGAAGGGGCAGTTGTTTCCCTACATCTTCTCTTCCCAAACACGAATTTTTTTTTTCATTTTAAACATTTTTTTTCAAGTTTGTGGTATTAATTCTTAAACAGCAGTAAATACATACCATAATATTAGCCAAATCATAGATTTTGGGTTCCTAAAAACCTTTAAGTTAAGAGAATTCCTATTGAAGAATTCCAGACACTATGGAAAAATAACGTTGAATATTTGGAAGTTTCTAGAAGATTCATGAAAAGCCTCAATACATATTTTTATTCTCAATATAAAATACATAAAATTAGGGGCACCTGGGTGGCTCAGTGGGTTAAGCATCTGCCTTTGGCTAAGGTCATGATCCCATGGGCCTGGGATCAAGCCCCACATTGGGCTCCCTGCTCAACGGGGAGTCTGCTTATTCCTCTCCCTCTGCCTACCACTCCCCCTGCTTGTGCTCACTTGCTCGCTCTCTCTCTCTCTGTAAAATAAATAAATAGAATCTAAAAAAAAAAAAAAGAAAAGAAAAGAAAAAGAACTCAGAGATAGGACACAGTGCCAGAGGGAGATTGCCCCCAGGCCTGGTCCTAGCAAAAATGCCACCTAAAGTAACTACCTTTAGATACCCCCGGCACTTTGGTGGAGACCAGACTCCTTCCTCCAGTAGCAGCAAATGGCATGCAGGGCCAATAAGTGATGAGCAGTGTCCATCAGGTGATTTATGAATGAACAAGTTGGACTATAAGAGATGGTTTCATATTATCAGCACAAAATGTGCAAAAGTCAGACTTGTAACAGCTAAGACCATGCTTTTGGCTTCACTAACTGACAAATGGTACCTTAAACAAATAGGCATCTTTTTTTTTTTTCCTTCACAAGGAGCCTGGAGGAATGCAGTTCAAAGCTGGTGCAGAGGCTCAAAGATTTCAGGGATAAGAATTCTCTTGGTCTTTTTGTCATAGTCACAAGACAACTGTTGCATTTCCAAGCACTGTATCCTTGTTCAGTGGAGAAAGAAGGCAGAGAGCCACAGGGAGAAGGTGTGGCAACAGGCTCATCTATCCTTCTACCAAGAAAGGCGAAAGTCTTCTGGAGGGGCGCCTGGGTGGCACAGCGGTTAAGCGTCTGCCTTCGGCTCAGGGCGTGATCCCGGTGTTATGGGATCGAGCCCCACATCAGGCTCCTCCGCTATGAGCCTGCTTCTTCCTCTCCCACTCCCCCTGCTTGTGTTCCCTCTCTCGCTGGCTGTCTCTATCTCTGTCGAATAAATAAATAAAATCTTTAAAAAAAAAAAGTCTTCTGGAAGCACAAAGATGAACCCTCTCGTGTCTCACTGGCTCATGTAACCAACCCTAGCTGCCAGGGTGGCCAGAAAGGCAATATGTAGCTTTACTGACCTCCATAGTGGAGACAACAAAGAAGAAGGAGTTGGGGAGTATCTGTTGAGTTAACTAAAATATAAATCTCTCTTCCTGTTTCCAACCTGGCATCTTAGACTAGTTGGGGGCCCAATGGAAAGTGATGAGAACCAGAGCTAAGAATTGATTTTACGAAAGATTCTGAGTCCAAGCAGTGCTACTTTGGGGCCTAGCTGGGGAGATGGCCATTCTCACCAGCTTTGCTGATACCAGAAGCATTTTGTAAGCTCTGAAGGACAATGTTCTTGGTTTGGGCCTTAACACTGTCACAGCAGGCACCATAAAGTGGTGAAAGTCCCTCAAGCTACTGCCTGGGTAGACACAGTGGCAAAGGGGACCTAGAGCAGAAAAGGAGAAACATAACAAACCCAGCAACCTCTGCTCTACCAGTCTAACTGACCCCTTGGGCACTCTTGGAAATAAATAGTTGGGGAAAAGTTGAATTATTTGGGCGAGTGGAAGGTGGAGGCAAGATCAAGAACTTTGATTTCATGATGTTAATAGGACTTCATGTGTAGCCACAGGCTGATATGGCTGCCTGGAGATTAGATCGTAATAGCAAAAAGGAAAACAACTTGCGACTTTGAAATCAAAGTTTTGTTGCTTCTAGAACAACCCACAAAAAACTGAAGATGTTTCAGTCTAGCCCACTACTAGACAATAGTTCTCGACCCATGAACTTCTGCTCTCCTGGCTACCTCTGCCAAAAATGAACTGCTTGTGACATACACAGCCCCAGCCCAGGGGGAGGATTGCAAACCCCAGGCCTGCCTCCTTCCCTTTCTCCTTCCTCGTCTGACTTCTGAGGCGGTGCCTTTTCTCTGCACCTAAGCTTTCTGCAAAGCCCAGGCTCAGCCCAGTATGGTTATGTGGTCTACTCTGGTTTCCCTTGTGGGTTTTAGATTCAGAATTCTGAGCTCATTTATTAGCAGCTTCTCTGAATAGGCCATCTCATTCATTTGCTCACTCATTCATTCATTTATTCATCATTCATCATTCAGTAAGTGCCTTCTATGTTCTTCTGTGTTTTATGTGCACTAAAGAGTCGAAGACAAGTAAAATAATGTCCAGTCTGCGAGAATCTTAGACTCTCTAGGCACCTCATAAAAGTAGAATCATATGGTATTTATCATTTTGTGATTGGCTTATTTCACACGGTATAATACCCTCAAGGTCCAGTCATAGCGTACCATGTGTCAGAATTGCCTTCTTTTCTGGGGTGCCTGGGTGACTAAGTCAGTTAAGCGTCCGACTCTTGATTTTGACTCAGGTCATGATCTCAGGGTCATGAGATTGAACCCTGCATTGGGCTGCATGCTCAGCAGGGAGTCTGCTTGAGATTCTCTCTCCCTCCTCCCTTGCCCCACCCCCTACTCAAGCACTCTGTCTCACAACTAACTAACTAAGTAAATAAATAAATAAAAGAAATGAAATCTTGAAAAAATAATTACCTTTCTTTTTAAGGCTGAATAATATTCCATTATATGTATATACCACATTTTGCTTATCCATTCATCAGTAATAGACACTTAGATTGGTTCCACATTTTGACTATTGTGAATAATGCTGCTATGAACATGGGTGTACAAATCTCTTCAAGACCCTGCTTTCAATTCTTTTGGGGTACATATCTAGATGCAGAATTGCTGGATCATATAGTTTGATTTTTTAACACCCATAAGGACTTCTTTTTTATAGACAAAATGAACTGTAATGGTTTAAGTCACTTTCTGACAATTTTCCTGTCACTTGCAGCCCAAAGCCTCCTAACTGGTTGATAGGGCATAGGGTGGGGAGGAAACCTTAGACAGAGGGAGGAGGTGGAGTACTGCAGATCTGCAGAGAACCACCTGGCACATTTAGGGCACCACAAAGGGCTCAGCATATCAGCACGTAAAGTGCAGGAATGTATCCGTTGCATCTGTTGTTGAAATGACAGAAGGCATCCTAGCTAGTCTAAGCAGGAAAGAAATGCATTAAAGGTGCTGAGTAAGTAAGAATCTCTTGGAGGGTCAGAGAGTCACGTTGGAACATTTTTCATCCAAGAACAACACCCAAGTTGCACATCTGGTCAGCACACGGGCTCCGTGGTTCACACAGGGTATGGTGGCCCAGGCCTTTATCTCTACCGCCTGACGTCTTTCTGCTGTGCCTCGCCGCCTTCACCAGCGATGTCTTCGTCTTCTTCCTATTTCTCTCCTCTGAATTTAAGTCTCTCATGACTGTAGCTCCCGGGGGGGGGGGGGGGGTCTCCTT